>NC_089585.1:6222449-6382449 GCF_019320115.1 Miscanthus floridulus
CTCAATTACTCCCTGCATCTTGAAATACAAGGTATCCAAGCCGTGCTACCTCTGATCGTTGGATCAAAGGGAGAACACGATTAGGGGCCATAAAATAGGGCAATGCAAAGGAGAAGGCATGTTGAAAAGTAAAGTCATAGATTGATTCATGTGATTGTCTTCTACTCAATCTGTCGTGGCATTTTATATATATACAGAGTGAGATGGTCTTATTCCTTGGGAGATCGAAATTTCCTTGCAGACCGTGTCAAAATACAACTCCAAACTTGGACTTATCTGCCAAACCCAGCCTAGCCGGTAGCCACCTTCAATATAATACTCGGCTTAGCTGGTTTATGCGGGATGAATCTTTCTGAAGTCATAATTTTCTTATATGGACTCCAAATTAGATGGTGTGTGTGTGTGTGTGTGTGTGTGTATGCTTTATGATTGACTCGACAAGAGGAACACAATGGTGGAGTCTATTTTGTATTTTAACAAAGCTTTGAAACCAGCAAACTTCAGAACATTATGGGCTAGCCTATTTTATCTGAAAACTCGAGACCAGTCTCTCGTTTGGACAATTTTGGTAGTCAATACTTTCTTTTAACACTAGTATAAACAAGATGATAATAATCTTTGTGTTCCTGCCTGTGGGATCGAATCTAATTCACATCGATGATAAAGTGTTCGTGTACGTTAGTTCTACAACAAAAATGCACGCACATGCATGCATTTTCAGAAACAAATTAAGGGATTTGTCACAGGAAGAAATATATGCCCGGAGATATATATATATAGAACTACTATCCTGTAGCTGGCTACAGAATAACTTATTCTGTAGCCACTTTGAGTTATGATAATTACTATGTTAATTTACGAGATTATAGTAACTCCTTACTAAGTGGTTTAATATAACGTTATGGTAAATATCCTCATATGTTATAGTAACCCAACTATCGTAAATATGTATTGACATTATCGTAAATTAGTATATAAAATTATAGTAAATGGAGGTGGCTACAGAATAACTTATTTTTACGATAATGTCAATACATATTTACGATAGTTGGGTTACTATAACATATGAGGATATTTACCATAACTTTATATTAAACAACTTAGTAAGGAGTTACTATAATCTCATAAATTAACATAGTAATTATCGTAACTCAAAGTGGCTACAGAATAAGTTATTCTGCAGCCAGCTACAGGATAGTAGTTCCATATATATATATATATATATATATGACGTTCCGGGCAGTTGTTTGCGTACGGTTTGTGTGGTCTCGTACGTGTTCCCGTCCGGATCCAGTCGTTGTTGTCGTGTTGCTCACTTGCTCTGCTCCTGGTAGACCTAAACAGGCTGGTGGGGTGTGCACGTCTGGGATCGTGCCCAGTGTGCACGGTCCACCACACGATTTTGCCTTTCCAGGCTGGGGTGGTAGTGGGGTCAATGCGCAACAGTGGATTTTGCCTGGTGCTTGTTTAGTTCTCAACCGAATTCTCAAAAAGTGCTATAGTAGTCATCGCATCGAATCTTACGATACGTGCATGGAGCATTAAATGTAGACGAAAAAAACTAATTGCACAGTTTGGTTGGAAATTGCGAGACGAACGTTTTGAGCCTAATTAGTCCATGATTGAACACTAATTGCCAAATAAAAACAAAGTGCTACAGTATCCAAATTTCCAAAATTCGTAAACTAAACACAGCTTTGTCTGGTCCGGATCCGTGCCTAAATTCGATCGTTAGTACTACTATTTTGGCCCCTTGCGCTTAACAGTACACTAGTCATTTTCTTACGTTCGCATTGCCATACGATGTTCGTTTCCGACATCCCGTGCATTATTACAGCGTATACCTTTTTCATGGTAAAATATCAATGCTCCCTTTGTTCCGATATGTAAATTGTTTTAGTTTTATCTTAGCATAAACTTTTAAAACTTTAACAAGTATACAAATATATAAACGAATATCTATGCACTGCTAGAACATCTTCAACCGACTACTTTATCTCGCTCATCCCTTATCGATGCGAAAAGTGACCAACAAGTAAATATTTATAGTTTTGTCGTGCGTTGTGATCGAATGTAGCCTTACACTCAATGACACAGGATTTATATTGGTTCAGGCAACGTGCCCTACGTCCAGTTTTGGTCGGTCGGTGACTTTATTCCTGAGCTCAGGTGTAGGGTCGAGATGGCGACTAGGGAATGAATAGTCATTACTAAAAATTAATCGTGTCGGCTTACCGAAACAAATGCGGAATTAAAACTATCGGTTTAGCCAAGATTACACCCCTCTATCTATATTCTCTAGCACCTTGCAAATATCCTAATTAAGCAATTAAGGTGCCGGGCTAGCTAGAGCTCACCTAATTAATTCTAGAAGCAAGATCATACAAACCTATGCCACTAGTACTTCAAGCAATGAGGGAGCTCCTACACATGCTAGTAATCAAAAGCACAAAGCCAACTAAGCTCCCTAGCAATGCTCAATAACAAGGCAACCAATGCCAAATTAAATAGCTCAAATACTTAGCTACACAAACTAAGCAATATGACTAATACGGTTACACAAACCAAATTAGCTACGCAAAGGAGCTACTTCTATGCTACACAAGCATCAGCGCCCGATCCTTCTCCAACTTCTCTGCGTTGCTTACGTCATCGTACGTCAGCCTGATCGGACGCAGCCCCTGAGCGTCCGGTCACTCTTCGTGCCAGCGTCCGGTCACAAGACCGAGACCATGCGTTCGATGCTGCCACTGACCGGACACAGAAACCAATGTCTAGTCACTATGTGACCAGCATCCGGTGCACACTGTGAGACTCTATCTTTTCTGTATAGGGCGCCGGTGGCACCATCGGACTGTCCGCACTCTATGGGCAGACACTCCGCCGGTGGAGTTTCAAACCCTTGCCTCCGTTCCTTCACCGAGTTGATTCACATCAACTCCAACTTCTTCTCTTTTGTAAATGTGCCAACACCACCAAGTATACACCACCATGTGTATGTGCGTTAGCATTTTCACAATCATTTTTCAAAGGATTAGCCACTCAACTTGCCACGCCACTCAATCCTAGCGACGATGCAAAGTTAGATCACTCGAGTGGCACTAGATGAGCGATATACAAACAAGTTTGCCCCTCTTGATAGTATGGCCATCTATCATAAATCTGGTCATAAACTTCTCTACACACCTATGACCGGTGAAATAAAATGCCCTAGGTTATACCTTTGCCTTGCGCATTCTATTCCATCTCCTCTAATGTCAATGCAACACATGCACCAACACGGTCAACAATGATATGATCCACTTCATATCATCACGTGATCATATTGGTTCATCGATCTTGACTTCACTTGTTTTTCACCATTGCCTTCGTCCATCAGCGCCAAGTCTTGCTTAAGCTTCACCGCCACGCGGTCCATCGCTCCAAAGCATCCAACTTGCCCTTCATGCGTGCAACCGGTCCATCAAGCCAAGTCATGTCTTGATCTTCTCCACCTTGATCACATAACTCAATGTCATGTCTCATTTGCAATGGGCTCCTTCATCATCACATGTGTGAGCTTTGCAACATCTCCAAGCCATGTTCACCTTCATGGCATATGTTGCTCATACACATGTACCTATGGACTAATCATCTATGTATCTTACATAAACACCATTAGTCCACCTAGGTTGTCACTCAATTATCAAGATCGCACAAGAACCTTTCATCAGGTGCTCAAAGTTTGCTATGGGGTTATAAACGAGTAGGAATAAGAAGGGGTGTTAAAGGCCCGGTCGGACTCTGAACTGAAGGGCTGAGAGTGATGGGGGCTCTAACGTGCTCTAAGTATTGAAGCATGTACTCTGTGTAGCTTTAGAGTTCTAGAGCTATGGAGTTGTTCGAATGCTCAGATTGTCTAGAGCCAACCAGGGAGAGAGAGTCTGAACCACAGTCCCTGTTGGGAGAGAGCGCATCCCCTTCTATAGGTGAAGGGGATAGCCTTACAAGTTTAGAGAGAAAGAGAGAGTGTGTATATGTGTGCTACCTAGTCTTGTTGCTCGTGCCATCGGGTACGAGGTGATTATCGACGTCCATAATATTATTCATGCCTAGATGCGTCTAGCATGTTTTACCGTGTTCATTTGGTACGGTAAATGTCGGCGCCTACAATACTGTAAGCCAAATGTCAGCGCCCACAACACTGTTTGGGTTCTGACATGCCTGAAAGGTTGTATAGTACCTATCTAGCATGGCTCGATGATACTACCCTGTAGGTGTGCAGGGTATGGTAGGGTACGATCCTCGATATTGTGGTTGACTTGAGCGCCATACCTTATCTACTCTGCCTGATCCCTGGGCCCTTACCGAGCGGGCGTCCTCGTCGGTTTTGACCGTGTTGGTCGGAGAAGAGTTGCAAGCAGAGGTTCGATGTATTTTCGGTCAAAAAAGGAGGTCAGAGTCGGATCATGTCCCCACTTAGCTAGGCCTTCTGATCGAAGACCGGATCGTTCCCCAGGTCGGTCATTCCCAGTCGGCTCTGGCCGTGTCGGTCGATGAAGAATCACAGGCAGAGATCCGGCGTATCCTTGATCGGAAAAAGCAGGTCAGAGTCAGACTATGTCCCCTCCTTGGCCAGGCCTTCCAGTCGGAGATCAAATCATTCTCCCGGTTGGTCGTTAGGTAACTAGGCCGGCCCAGGAGGCGCGCATTGTTGCTACACCATCTACTGGGCTAAGTTTTTGCTGGAAAGCAGGTCCATTGGGGACCCCAGATTTAGGAACCCGATAGGAGCCCCTGAGCCCTTTTGAGACTTCTGTGAAGTCATGAAGGGGCTGTTTATATTCGTTTTACGAGAGCACCCGGTGAGTGCAAGATGGTGGGTTGTCGTTGAACAAGACAGAGCGCCAACCTAGGCGTCGAGCGCGGTCGTGGGATTAGGCGAGATGGAGTCGCCAACCCAAGGGGCGGAGCATGGCCGAGGCATTGGGCGAGGTGGAGTTGCCAACCCAAGGCATCGAGCGCAGCGAGTGCGGCCAAGGGGTTAGGTGAGGCGAAGTCCCCAACCCGAGGCATCGGGCGCGGCAGGCACGACCGAGGGGTTGGGCGAGGCGGAGTCGCCATCCTAAGGCGTCGGGTGAGGTGGAGTCACCAACCTGAGGTGTCGAGGGCGGCAGGCGCGGTCGAGGGGTTGGGCGAGGTGGAGTCGCCACCCCGAGGCATCGAGCGTGGTGGGCGCAGCCGAGGGGTCGGGCGAGGTAGAGTCACCAACCCGAAGTGTCGGGTGCCAACCCAAGCATCGAGCATGGCCGAGGGGTCAGTTTAGTTTCATGTGTTACCCCGTCCATGGTTTTCGTAACTAGAGGGGTTGAGCTAACGTCGCTTGCCTTGATAGCTCAAGCGATGCGCTCGGTGAGCTCAATAAAGGGTACGTTCGAGTGGAATCAGGGTTCGTCATTCATAATGGGTCGGTATAGCCCTCATGTAGCATTCCACTGCTCCTTAACCCGCCTCCCGATAGATGCCTGAGCCGTTCTGGAGACTAACTTAGGTGGCCCATTGGCCTCTCCTCGATGGAGACTCTATGGGCATGGCTCGAGGTTAGGATCGAATGAGACGGTCGAGATGACCCGGTCTGCTTTGAAGCGGATTGGGCGAGGGCTATTGGGGCTCATCTACATTTTCTCCCCTAGCTCTATTTGATGTGAGGTGGCCTCGAGCCCTTTGCGGGCTAGCCATCGAACCTCGGTCGGTCGTCGCTCATATCGAATGAGGCGACTACCGCTTCGTGATGCAATGCGAAGCGTTGTGACGCAACAATTGCATATGCAATGCTTGGATGTTTGGGATGAATGTATGAATGCATGCATGAAAATGGATGAATGAATGATCATGCACCAGAAAACAAAAAGGTGGTATTAGTAAAGTTACCTCGATGGCTCGAGCGATGGGTTCAGGGAGCTCTTTATCGGATATGTCCGAATGGAACCCGGGCCCGTCGTTCATGATGGAGTTGGCATAGCCTGCATGGGACATCTCACTGCTCCTTACCTATCCCTCGGCAGCCACCTGAGCCGTCCGATCAACTCGGGTAAACCATTGGCCTCTCCTCAGTGGAGATCCCGTTGGTGGGCCCTTCCAAACCCTGCCTAGGAAGGCAGAGGGTCGTTTACATGTGGTTGCACCTTGTTTCCTGCTCCTAGGTCATAGTAGTGGTGGGCCTTTCCTAGGCCACGTCCCATTAACTAGGTGACGTTTCGTTGGGCAGGGTGCGTCCCATCACTTAGGACGCATCTCACCGCATGCCTATACGCATTAAATAGGGGAAAGGGAGAGGATTTTCTTCCCATTCTTTCGCCTTTCTCCAACTGTTGGCTCTTCTCCTTCTTCCTTTTCGCCAAGCCCATTCATGTGCCGTGGTGGTTTCTAGGAGAGGGTAAAGTGAGGGAGAGGAGAACTTATAGATCCGTTCATGAATCCGAGACATGATGTCAAACTAGAGGCCATCCAACATGGATGAGGAGGTGCTAGCCGCCTTCGCCAAGAAGGGGTTGCTCCTGTTGAAGGAGGTGGCGCATTGGAGGGCTCCTACGTTAGGAGAAGCTATTCCACAACCCCGGCCCAACAAGGTCGTCTCCTTCCTCGCTTTCCATGAGCACAGGCTTGGGTACCCTATGCATTGGTTCTTGCATGGCCTCAATGAGTGGGCTAGGAGCTACAACACCTCAACCCGACTAGGGTGATGTACATCGCTGGCTTCATCACCGTCTGTGAGGCATTCCTTGGGATGGAGCCACACATGGACCTCTTCTGGCGGATCTTCAGTGGGTGAGCCCTGTCCAAGGGGAAGTCACCTAGAACTACACTAGTTGGGGGGATTCGCTTTGTAGAAGAAGCCAAAGCCATCGACCACCTACCCTACATACTCCCCCTATAACTCTAATTGAGGGTGGCATGGTGAGTGGTTCTATATCATGAACCCAGTGGAGGCGCCATTCCTGTTGTTCACCTGAACAAGTTGGAGGTTATCGAGGTGGAGCTTCAAAAGCTTGTCCAGCATGGCCTCAATGGGTTGTGGGTCTTCCACACCTTCTTCCACCATTGGGGTGTCCCATTGGTAGAAAGAACATGGCCGATGTGGGAATACCGACCGCCGACTTGCTCGGGGAGAGAGGATTGTCGATGGAGTCCGATCTCGCCCATACCAAGTGAGGCTCAAGGAGGCTCTAGAGAGGGTTGAGCTCATCCATCAGGCCATGACAGTCAACCTGCCACGTGTCACAGAGGTAAGTTCTCTGCATTTTTGTTGTTGTCCTTGATTCCTTGGCCTTTCAATGGTTGTCTTAGCATGTCTGTTTCTTGCTTCACAGGATTTAGAGGCGATGTCAATTTGTAAGTACCGATTTCTTTGGGAGGAGCATGGTCGGATGGGGCAGGAAGCAATAGCATCATGATGGGTCGATGAGCTCAGGCACCAGCTAGAGTTCACCCACCATGAGTCCTAAGACCGTGCGGCTGAGGCAATAGGAGCATAGGCGGTGGAACAACATGTGGTCGAGCGGGTGACTGCTGCCGAGTGGGAACTCGATGCAACAAAGGTCCACTTGGTGGAGACCGAGGTGGCTCTTCAGAAGTCCTTGGAGGCTCTGGAGGCAGAGCGGAAGGCCCAGTCGGATGCTGAACAAGAAGTGGTCACGCTCTGAGGGTAGGTGCTCGGGGCAGAGGAGTCGAACACTCGACTGCTCGAGAAAGTGACCCAGCAAGAGGAAGGATTCTCCATCCTTGAAAGCGCCCGCCTTGGTATGTATCTATTCTACCTTTGGTTGATGTCTTGGTTTTTCCTTTCCTTTGCTTCTGAACTTATCATCTTCTTCCAGAACTGGGTGGAAAAATTGACTCTCTGGAGCAGGAGCTGGAGACATCCAAAACGGCGGTTGGTCAGGGCATGAAGGTGCTAGCCTAGTCCCTTGAGGAGTGACACACTCTCAAGGGAGAGCTTGACTAGATTTGCAACATCGCTCTAGTGGTTGTGTCCGAGGTGTTTGGGCTGGGACCAAGCACCAGTACGCCTGTTGTCCAGCTGGCGGAGTTCTCGAACGAAGTTTGGGCATTCATCTCTGATGGCATGTTCTATGGGACGTTGGGGGTGCTGACCTCAGTAGTGACCTATCACCCTGATCTAGAATGTGCCACCATCTACAGAGGGTACTCTGACGGGTGGAGAGCAGATGAAATCCATGCACTGGGGGAGAGCTTGGTGCCATATGCTGAGATGGTTGCCGAGCAAGTCTCCGCGTAGTGGGTGATGGAGGCTCGCCGTTCGAGCATTGCTGAATACATGCGCCAGGAAGATGTCGTCCACCCTATAGAAGGAGTGGAGACTAGGTTGAAAGCGAGCATCGTCCTAGCTCCAACCGAGCCAAACATCGTCCCCGCCGAGAGCGAGTTGCCTTCATCCTCGTCGACCGTCCCGTCAACCGATGCCACTAGGGAGCCATAGTAGAGTTTAGAGTAGAAACAATCAGTACATGTAAAAGACAAGTTCATGGGGGAGCCCTCGTGTGAACAGTTTTACATTCGTGAATATTTCAATTTTGTATTGTGATGGAATCACTCATAAGGGGAAACTTGTCACATCTGCCCTTTATTTTTACCCTAGTTAGCTTTGTTTTTTGTCCTTTCTTTTTCATACTTGCCTGTTGTCCCATAGGCTGCAACCTTAAGAACTTAGGCATGGCCCGTGAGGCTCAGTTGCTCGTAACCGTAGGTCATGGCTGGGTGTGATTGGTTGGGAGTTTAAAACAGAAGTTATGTAGGGTAATCAAAAGGAATAGAATGCCCTTTCGTTTGGGCGACGCCCTTTTGTTTGGGCAAAAAATTATTACTATATGATAGTAAAAAAAGGGAGGGTGGTATCGCACCCCTGTGGAGCCCCCGAGAGACCCAGGCCAAGAGTGCTCAGGCTAGGGTGATGTAGGAGCAAACATTGAATGGAAGGAAAATGTAAGACCGAGCTTTAGGGGAAGAAACGACATAACTGTTCGATGTTCCATGTATTGGTGAGAATGTTGCCATCGTCGTCCTTCAGCCGGTAGGCGCCCAGTTGGATCACCTCAGTCACCGTGTAGGGTCCTTCCCATGGTGGAGAGAGTTTGTGTTTCTCTTTGGTTGACTGGGTTCTCCAGAGCACGAGATCACCGACCTTGAGGATCCTCCCCCTGATTTTTCTTTCATGATACCTGTGGAGAGTTTGCTGGTAGCGAGTGGAGCGGATGATGATCATCTCACGAACCTCTTTGAGTAGGTCGACCGCATCCTACTGAGCCTCCATGGCTCAATCTAGGTCAAAAGCCTTCACTCTTGGGGCGCTGTGATCAAGGTCGGAGGGCAACACTACTTCATCTTCGTAGGCCAAGAAGAATGGCGTGAACCCCATGTATCGGTTCGGGGACATTCTCGGGCTCCAGAGAATCAATGGGACCTCTATGACCCATCACCTAACATACTTATTGAGTCAGTTGAAGATGCAGGGCTTGAGTCCTTGGAGGACCAAGCCATTGGCCCGCTCGACCTGACCATTAGTATGCGGATGTCCGACCGAGGCCCAATCAATCCTAATGCTATATCCATCACAGAAGTCTAGGAATTTCTTCCCAGTGAAGTTTGTTCCGTGGTCGGTGATGATACAGTTTGGAACACCAAATTGATAGATGATGTCGAGGAAGAATTTGACCGCCTCCTCTAAGCGGATGTTGGAGATGGGCTTCACCTCTATCCACTTGGTAAACTTGTCCACCGCTATGAGCAGGTGAGTGAAGCCGCCCAGGGCCTTTTTGAGGGGTTTGGCCATGTTGAGGCCCTAGACCGTGAATGGCTAGGTGATGGGGATGGTTTGAAGCTTCTAAACTGGCAAATGAGTTTGCCGAGCATAGAACTGGCATCCCTCACACCTGTGAACAAACTCCTCTACATCTTGTAGTGCAGTGGGCTAGTAAAAACATTGCCAGAAAGCTCTTTCGAGCAGTGACCTTAGGGCAACATGGTGTCCATAGATTCTAGCATGGACATCGAGGAGAAGCTATTTCCCTTGGTCGGTCGGGATGCACCTCATGAGTACTCTCGATAGGCTCTACTTGTAAAGTTCGTCATCAATGGTGACTAACGTCTTGGCATGTTGAGCGATTCATCGTGTTTCAGTCCTTTCCTATGGGAGAACCTCCTCGAGGAGGTAGGCGAGTAGTGGTGCTCTCCAGTCTACTAGATTGAGCGCCATTATGGTGATGTCGACGGGCGATGTTGCCATAAAGGTGCCTAGGTCAGAGCCCCCAAGCACTTGGTCGGAGTTGGGATGCGTCGCTCATATCGAATGAGGCGACTACCGCTTCGTGATGCAATGCGAAGCGTTGTGACGCAACAATTGCATATGCAATGCTTGGATGTTTGGGATGAATGTATGAATGCATGCATGAAAATGGATGAATGAATGATCATGCACCAGAAAACAAAAAGGTGGTATTAGTAAAGTTACCTCGATGGCTCGAGCGATGGGTTCAGGGAGCTCTTTATCGGATATGTCCGAATGGAACCCGGGCCCGTCGTTCATGATGGAGTTGGCATAGCCTGCATGGGACATCTCACTGCTCCTTACCTATCCCTCGGCAGCCACCTGAGCCGTCCGATCAACTCGGGTAAACCATTGGCCTCTCCTCAGTGGAGATCCCGTTGGTGGGCCCTTCCAAACCCTGCCTAGGAAGGCAGAGGGTCGTTTACATGTGGTTGCACCTTGTTTCCTGCTCCTAGGTCATAGTAGTGGTGGGCCTTTCCTAGGCCACGTCCCATTAACTAGGTGACGTTTCGTTGGGCAGGGTGCGTCCCATCACTTAGGACGCATCTCACCGCATGCCTATACGCATTAAATAGGGGAAAGGGAGAGGATTTTCTTCCCATTCTTTCGCCTTTCTCCAACTGTTGGCTCTTCTCCTTCTTCCTTTTCGCCAAGCCCATTCATGTGCCGTGGTGGTTTCTAGGAGAGGGTAAAGTGAGGGAGAGGAGAACTTATAGATCCGTTCATGAATCCGAGACATGATGTCAAACTAGAGGCCATCCAACATGGATGAGGAGGTGCTAGCCGCCTTCGCCAAGAAGGGGTTGCTCCTGTTGAAGGAGGTGGCGCATTGGAGGGCTCCTACGTTAGGAGAAGCTATTCCACAACCCCGGCCCAACAAGGTCGTCTCCTTCCTCGCTTTCCATGAGCACAGGCTTGGGTACCCTATGCATTGGTTCTTGCATGGCCTCAATGAGTGGGCTAGGAGCTACAACACCTCAACCCGACTAGGGTGATGTACATCGCTGGCTTCATCACCGTCTGTGAGGCATTCCTTGGGATGGAGCCACACATGGACCTCTTCTGGCGGATCTTCAGTGGGTGAGCCCTGTCCAAGGGGAAGTCACCTAGAACTACACTAGTTGGGGGGATTCGCTTTGTAGAAGAAGCCAAAGCCATCGACCACCTACCCTACATACTCCCCCTATAACTCTAATTGAGGGTGGCATGGTGAGTGGTTCTATATCATGAACCCAGTGGAGGCGCCATTCCTGTTGTTCACCTGAACAAGTTGGAGGTTATCGAGGTGGAGCTTCAAAAGCTTGTCCAGCATGGCCTCAATGGGTTGTGGGTCTTCCACACCTTCTTCCACCATTGGGGTGTCCCATTGGTAGAAAGAACATGGCCGATGTGGGAATACCGACCGCCGACTTGCTCGGGGAGAGAGGATTGTCGATGGAGTCCGATCTCGCCCATACCAAGTGAGGCTCAAGGAGGCTCTAGAGAGGGTTGAGCTCATCCATCAGGCCATGACAGTCAACCTGCCACGTGTCACAGAGGTAAGTTCTCTGCATTTTTGTTGTTGTCCTTGATTCCTTGGCCTTTCAATGGTTGTCTTAGCATGTCTGTTTCTTGCTTCACAGGATTTAGAGGCGATGTCAATTTGTAAGTACCGATTTCTTTGGGAGGAGCATGGTCGGATGGGGCAGGAAGCAATAGCATCATGATGGGTCGATGAGCTCAGGCACCAGCTAGAGTTCACCCACCATGAGTCCTAAGACCGTGCGGCTGAGGCAATAGGAGCATAGGCGGTGGAACAACATGTGGTCGAGCGGGTGACTGCTGCCGAGTGGGAACTCGATGCAACAAAGGTCCACTTGGTGGAGACCGAGGTGGCTCTTCAGAAGTCCTTGGAGGCTCTGGAGGCAGAGCGGAAGGCCCAGTCGGATGCTGAACAAGAAGTGGTCACGCTCTGAGGGTAGGTGCTCGGGGCAGAGGAGTCGAACACTCGACTGCTCGAGAAAGTGACCCAGCAAGAGGAAGGATTCTCCATCCTTGAAAGCGCCCGCCTTGGTATGTATCTATTCTACCTTTGGTTGATGTCTTGGTTTTTCCTTTCCTTTGCTTCTGAACTTATCATCTTCTTCCAGAACTGGGTGGAAAAATTGACTCTCTGGAGCAGGAGCTGGAGACATCCAAAACGGCGGTTGGTCAGGGCATGAAGGTGCTAGCCTAGTCCCTTGAGGAGTGACACACTCTCAAGGGAGAGCTTGACTAGATTTGCAACATCGCTCTAGTGGTTGTGTCCGAGGTGTTTGGGCTGGGACCAAGCACCAGTACGCCTGTTGTCCAGCTGGCGGAGTTCTCGAACGAAGTTTGGGCATTCATCTCTGATGGCATGTTCTATGGGACGTTGGGGGTGCTGACCTCAGTAGTGACCTATCACCCTGATCTAGAATGTGCCACCATCTACAGAGGGTACTCTGACGGGTGGAGAGCAGATGAAATCCATGCACTGGGGGAGAGCTTGGTGCCATATGCTGAGATGGTTGCCGAGCAAGTCTCCGCGTAGTGGGTGATGGAGGCTCGCCGTTCGAGCATTGCTGAATACATGCGCCAGGAAGATGTCGTCCACCCTATAGAAGGAGTGGAGACTAGGTTGAAAGCGAGCATCGTCCTAGCTCCAACCGAGCCAAACATCGTCCCCGCCGAGAGCGAGTTGCCTTCATCCTCGTCGACCGTCCCGTCAACCGATGCCACTAGGGAGCCATAGTAGAGTTTAGAGTAGAAACAATCAGTACATGTAAAAGACAAGTTCATGGGGGAGCCCTCGTGTGAACAGTTTTACATTCGTGAATATTTCAATTTTGTATTGTGATGGAATCACTCATAAGGGGAAACTTGTCACATCTGCCCTTTATTTTTACCCTAGTTAGCTTTGTTTTTTGTCCTTTCTTTTTCATACTTGCCTGTTGTCCCATAGGCTGCAACCTTAAGAACTTAGGCATGGCCCGTGAGGCTCAGTTGCTCGTAACCGTAGGTCATGGCTGGGTGTGATTGGTTGGGAGTTTAAAACAGAAGTTATGTAGGGTAATCAAAAGGAATAGAATGCCCTTTCGTTTGGGCGACGCCCTTTTGTTTGGGCAAAAAATTATTACTATATGATAGTAAAAAAAGGGAGGGTGGTATCGCACCCCTGTGGAGCCCCCGAGAGACCCAGGCCAAGAGTGCTCAGGCTAGGGTGATGTAGGAGCAAACATTGAATGGAAGGAAAATGTAAGACCGAGCTTTAGGGGAAGAAACGACATAACTGTTCGATGTTCCATGTATTGGTGAGAATGTTGCCATCGTCGTCCTTCAGCCGGTAGGCGCCCAGTTGGATCACCTCAGTCACCGTGTAGGGTCCTTCCCATGGTGGAGAGAGTTTGTGTTTCTCTTTGGTTGACTGGGTTCTCCAGAGCACGAGATCACCGACCTTGAGGATCCTCCCCCTGATTTTTCTTTCATGATACCTGTGGAGAGTTTGCTGGTAGCGAGTGGAGCGGATGATGATCATCTCACGAACCTCTTTGAGTAGGTCGACCGCATCCTACTGAGCCTCCATGGCTCAATCTAGGTCAAAAGCCTTCACTCTTGGGGCGCTGTGATCAAGGTCGGAGGGCAACACTACTTCATCTTCGTAGGCCAAGAAGAATGGCGTGAACCCCATGTATCGGTTCGGGGACATTCTCGGGCTCCAGAGAATCAATGGGACCTCTATGACCCATCACCTAACATACTTATTGAGTCAGTTGAAGATGCAGGGCTTGAGTCCTTGGAGGACCAAGCCATTGGCCCGCTCGACCTGACCATTAGTATGCGGATGTCCGACCGAGGCCCAATCAATCCTAATGCTATATCCATCACAGAAGTCTAGGAATTTCTTCCCAGTGAAGTTTGTTCCGTGGTCGGTGATGATACAGTTTGGAACACCAAATTGATAGATGATGTCGAGGAAGAATTTGACCGCCTCCTCTAAGCGGATGTTGGAGATGGGCTTCACCTCTATCCACTTGGTAAACTTGTCCACCGCTATGAGCAGGTGAGTGAAGCCGCCCAGGGCCTTTTTGAGGGGTTTGGCCATGTTGAGGCCCTAGACCGTGAATGGCTAGGTGATGGGGATGGTTTGAAGCTTCTAAACTGGCAAATGAGTTTGCCGAGCATAGAACTGGCATCCCTCACACCTGTGAACAAACTCCTCTACATCTTGTAGTGCAGTGGGCTAGTAAAAACATTGCCAGAAAGCTCTTTCGAGCAGTGACCTTAGGGCAACATGGTGTCCATAGATTCTAGCATGGACATCGAGGAGAAGCTATTTCCCTTGGTCGGTCGGGATGCACCTCATGAGTACTCTCGATAGGCTCTACTTGTAAAGTTCGTCATCAATGGTGACTAACGTCTTGGCATGTTGAGCGATTCATCGTGTTTCAGTCCTTTCCTATGGGAGAACCTCCTCGAGGAGGTAGGCGAGTAGTGGTGCTCTCCAGTCTACTAGATTGAGCGCCATTATGGTGATGTCGACGGGCGATGTTGCCATAAAGGTGCCTAGGTCAGAGCCCCCAAGCACTTGGTCGGAGTTGGGATGTAATGGAGACAGGGATCCCGATCTTCCGTCAGGTTCAAGATAAACAACAATTTGTTCGGAGAGCGACACACCGATCCAGCTTCAGATCACAAAGACCCAAACCCTGCAACCTTAGCACCACGTCTCCTCTGGTTATCAACCGTGTCACAATCCGGTTGACCTCGCCAAGAAGGCTAATCCCTGCTGCGAATCGAAGAATATAAGCAAGAACAAGATAAAAAGCAACTCAATTAAAGTGACAATTGCAGATGAATGATTAAGCACTCGAAGTTGGGGTCTTGCAAACCGATAACGGTGACTGTTCAATGACAGATTGATCTAAAACAAAACCCAAACCCTAATGGAGGTGGTGGCTACTGATTATATAGCCTAAGGGACATCCAAGGATGCCTCTTCACATCCTAAAGGTGTCCCAACATGTTACAAGGCCCAACGGCCCAAAAGACGACGACGCAGCGCCGTGATAGATCCTGGATGTCAACTTGTTTCGACGATTCCCATTGATTCTGATGGAATTTTGATGTGGGACCACTTCCATTGGTTTCCTTATGAAATTATATTTCCATCCATATGTGGATCATCAAAAACAGAGTTCGAATGCGTCTTGGGCGTCTATTTTATTATAGACTGGTCCTGACGGCCGAGGCAGACTTGAACTTGGATTGGACTGGGCCTCTAGCTTGGCTTGGACGTCCTTGCTGGCCTCCTAAGATGGTGGCCAAGGAGGAGGACGTCCAAGGCCATCTCTTAGGTGTTCTCCATCTTCTTGGGGCATGCTCCAACTTGGGCCTGGGTCCCAAGGATGTCTAACAAGCCCATGACGACAGTGTAGCTCCCACCAGAAATAGCGACAGAATATATTGGTGATTTAGAGGCCTTGCCGACGTGATATTGAGATGGAACCAGATCTATTTGAAATCTTATCAAACAAGCTTTCCATCAAGTGCTCATTGACCTTGATCGCACTCCAGATGAATGAGTTGTGTCCTTCCCTATGAGGCACTGTCGGGCTGCCGACGAACCAAAAGTTTAACTTTGATAAACTTCCATTATGAAACACATTTGAACCTACAATCAAATAGTGACATGTACATGTGGAACTAAGTGAATTATAACCAAAGCCACTATGCAAATGTAGGAATGAGCGCACCTTATAATCATTGTTCGTATCCGAAGGTGCCATGTCCTTATCATCCTCCCCTTCTTGACAACAAACCGTCTTCGGTTTGAGCTTAGCTGGTGGACAAGTTGTTGGTAGTAGCCAACATTGCTCCCCTTCTTGAAATTTAACCTGTTGCCTCATTACAAAACTTGGGGATTTCGACATGACAACATTATCGCTATTGGTGCCCTCTAGTTGATCATATTTTTGCACAATGAAAGGAGATTTCAGAGTTGAACAAATATAGACACGATGCACCATATACTCTCCTTTACAATTATATTTGCCAATAAAGTGATATGTACAAGTAGACAACCATGACAATTCAACACATTTAAGTTTCTCTTCTAAACTACTAAGAGCATATAAAGTATCAAACTCAATATAACCCATAGTATTTGAAGAATACAATAATTTCTTTTCATCTTTTTCGGTAGCAATGGGAAGCAAATTTTTATGTTCAGCATAAGTAATTGGTTCCAAAACATGTAAAACTAAAGCATCTTCAACCAATTCATCTTTGTCACAAGGAACATCAAGCAAATTATCATGGGACAAAGATAAATCAAGAGAGGGTTCCACTAACAATTGCTCTATGATAGCATGGTTTGTGGAAAAATTTAGTACATTAAGACAATTTTCACCTTCCGTGAGTGTAGCACCATGGGCATTACCTGTGTTCTCAGCAGGAGTAATAGGTGCATTGTGAAGTGATGGTTCTGAATTTGCATATGAGGTTGTGAGCTCCTCATTTTCTACCATGTCATCCTCTCGCTTATATACATTATCCTGCAGAAGGTTAGTCATAGCAAGAGGAATAACAACAAACTCTTCCTCTAAATGGTGCACCTCATCATATGAAGTCAAAATAGGAGGTGGATTAACAAAGGTTCTTGCATAAGGAGTTTCATATCATTCCAAGTTTGAGGTTTATCAGAAGGATCTAAAGACTCCCACCAAGATAAAGCAGAATGTCGCAAAACACTAGCTACATTTTTTACCTTCCTCCTTGGACACATAAAGCGAGTAGCAAATATGTTATTTATGGCAATTTCCCACTCCATGTACTCATCCGCACCTATACCATCATAAGTCGGTGGATATGAACAATCTGTCATTGTAAACACAAAAACAAGGAACAAACGGTGAAAGTTATCCCTACCAAATGACTATGTGGTTGCAGTGGTGTCACTTTTCACAGCAAGTGGAAGCGTCTTACCAAGCTCTTACAAAGTTCTTACCAACGCAAGCAGTGGCGGTACAACCGGCGGCTGATTCATGATACCTGTGAGGCAGTGGTATCGAGATTGCAAGGTCTTTTTTTGTACCGATCTGAAGTATATGTGGAGCTTGGGAGGCATGAAAAAGAACAAATATATATATATGGCACACAAGTCAGTGACAAATAGCAATATTGAATAAATGTCTAGAGCACTTGTCCTAGTTGCTGGCCTATACGTGTTTCTATCACCAGTTGTGATAAACAAGAGAGAAAACAAGGATGAAAGAAAACAAGTATTAAAGGTAGCAACGGATATGAACAAGGCAAAAAAACCACAAACAATAGAGCTATTGAGTGTTCCTTATGTGCTCCTTTTCGATATCTTCTATTCTCTTTTACTATTTTTTTCTTTTATTTTTTTCCAATCTTTTTTCTTTATTGCTTTTGCTCTTTTGATATTTTTTCTTAGCAAGGAGCACACAAGAATAAACCACAAAAAATTTGAGCTCAATTGAATAAAAGATGTGGCCTATAGAAAATTAGGACTGTGCTATAAAAAGCATAACAAAACTTGTGGGCCCAGAAACTCAATTTTCCTAATCGAATTTCACAAATCTAATTTTTGCGAACCCAGCGTTGCTGGGATGAAATAGATCTAAAATTTTCTGGCGTTCTCCGTAGATATAAAATTTTCCCCGTTTCGAGTTCGGATGCAAAAGTTATGACTGTTTTAAGGAAGCTGCTCGAATCAGGGATTTAATGGACACAAGATGCAAACTGATGGTGATACGGAATAGCGGCGGGTGAAGGTATCAACACAAACTAGAAAAGAATACAATCTAAACCAGCAACAAGACTTTGACCTAGGACATAAACTCAACAACGGAATCTAAAACTGAAATATGCAAAGGCTATGGCGCGGAAGGTGCTAGGACAGGAAATAAAAGTATGGCACTGGACTATGGGACGAATGCGAAACTCTCAAACTAGGGGATAAAAGTGAACCTGATGGTATACCTTAGCTCTGATACCACTTAATGGAGACAGGGATCCTGATCTTCCGTTAAGTTCAAGATAAACAACGATTTGTTCGGAGAGCGACAAACCGATCTGGCTTCAGATCACAAAGACCCAAACCCTGCAACCTTAGAACCACGTCTTCTCTGGTTATCAACCGTGTCACAATCCGGTTGACCTTGCCAAGAAGGCTAATCCCTGCTGTGAATCAAAGAACACAAGCAAGAACAAGATAAAAAGCAACTCAATTAAAGTGACAATTGCAGATGAATGATTAAGCACTCGAAGTTGGGATCTTATAAACCGATAACGGCGACTGTTCAATGACAGATTGATCTAAAACAAAACCCAAACCCTAATGGAGGTGGTGGCTACTGATTATATAGCCTAAGGGACGTCCAAGGATCCCTCTTCATGTCCTAAAGGTGTCCCAACACGTTACAAGGCCCAACGGCCCAAAAGACGACGACGTAGCGCCGTGATAGATCCTAGATGTCAAGTTGTTTTGACGATTTCCATTGATTCTAATGGAATTTTGATGTGGGACCACTTCCATTGGTTTCCTTATGAAATTATCTTTCCATCCATATGTGGATCATCAAAAATGGAGTTTGGATGCGTCCTGGGCGTCCGTTTTATTGCAGACTGGTCCTGACGACCGAGGCAGACTCGAACTCGGATTGGACTGGGCCTCTGGCTTGGCTTGGACGTCCTTGCTGGCCTCCTAAGGTGGTGGCCAAGGAGGAAGACATCCAATGCCATATCTTAGGTGTTTTCCATCTTCTTGGGGCATGCTCCAACTTGGGCCTGGGTCCCAAGGATATCTAACAAGCCCATGACGACAGTGTAGCTCCCGCTAGAAATAGCGATAGAATATATTAGTGATTTAGAGGCCTTGCTAATGTGATATTGAGATGGAACCAGATCTATTTGAAAGCTTATCAAACAAGCTTTCCATCAAGTTCTCATTGACCTCGATCGCACTCCGGATGGATGAGTTATGTCCTTCCCAATGAGGCACTATCGGGCTACCGACGAACCAAAAGTTTAACTTTGATGAACTTCCATTATGAAACACATTTGAACCTACAATCAAATAGTGACATGTACATGTGGAACCAAGTGAATTATAACCAAAGCCACTATGCAAATGTAGGAACGAGCGCACCTTATAATCATTGTTTGTATCCGAAGGTGCCATGTCCTCATCAGGATGCGTCGGGAGGTCGGAGCCCCCGGGTGCTAGATTGGTGTCGGAGTGGGTCTGGATCAAATCCTCTAGAACGCGGGTAGATAGCTCATGGAGGTCATTGATGAAGACCCCGTCTAGAGATGGAACCCGCCTGGCAGCCAATTTTGTGAGGAAATCGGCGGCATCATTATCCTTTTAGGGGACATGATGTAGTTCGATCCCTTGGAACTTGTCCTTGAGCTTGCGCACCTCCTAGCAGTATGCTACCATGAGAGGGCTCTTGCAAGAGGACTCCTTCATGACTTGATCGATGACCAACTCTGAGTCATCGCAGATGTACAGCCGCGTGGCATCGAGCTCAATGGCAATGCGGAGTCCGTTGATGAGGGCCTCATACTCCGTGGCATTGTTTGAGGCCAAAAAATGAAGATAGATCGCGTAATGGAGCCTGTTCCCATTCAGGGAGATCAGAACCACTCCAGCCCTTGAGCCGGGCGTCATGACCGACCCGTCGAAGTACATCGTCCAGTACTCGTGGGTGACGTCTGGGGTCGAGAGCTAGACTTCCATCCATTCGACGATGAAGTTAGTGAGAGCCTGAGATTTAATAGCAGTGCAGGGGATATACCTGTGAAAGGATCAAGATGCCCAAGAGGGGGGGGTGAATTGGGCTAATTCGAAATTCTCTTGCAATAAACAAATCCTACGGATAGCCCAATTAACCCCTTGTGCTTAGAAAAGTGTTTCTATCAAACTAATGCACAACGAACTCACAACCTATGTTCCAACCTTACTCTTAGCAAGCAATTCTATGGATGTAAAACAAGTATTGAATTGCTCAAAATAAATACTCAAAGTAAGTGCTCAAAGTAAATAGAGAGGGAAAGGAACGCGGCGATGTTTTGCCGAGGTATCAAAGAGTCGCCACTCCCCACTAGTCCTCATTGGAGCACCCGCGCAAGGGTGTAGCTCCCCCTTGATCCGCGCAAGGATCAAGTGCTCTCTACGGGTTGATTCTTTGACCCTCCGTTGCGGCGAATCACCCAAAGTCGCTCACAACTTGAGTTGGGTCACCCACAAGCTCCGCCGGGTGAACACCAAACTCCCAATCACCACCAAGCCGTCTAGGTGATGGCGATCACCAAGAGTAACAAGCACGAACTCTCACTTGACCACGCGAAGCCTAATGAGAAGATGGATGCACACTTTGCTACTCTTGATTTGCTAGTGAGGCTACTCTCTTGGATTCTCAAATCACAAACACCTCACTAGGATCTTGCTCTTCTTGGCACTCACAAACGTGTTTCTTAGCTGTTGGAATGAGCAAAGGATGCTCCACTCACGAGTGGAGCTTCTATTTATAAGCCAGCCTGAAAAACGAACCGTTATGAGCTTCTGCGGGATGACCGGACGCTCCGGTCGTGATGACCGGACGCTCCGGTCAGTTCAACCCGCGAACCAGCATTCAAGTGATGACCGGACGCTGTCAGGGTCCGGTCAGTACCGACCGGACGCGTCCGGTCGCTCTTGGATGCTTGCTGTAAACGACCGGACACAGGATACTCAGGGTCCGGTCACACTGACCGGACGCGTCCGGTCACACTTTTCCAAGTCTGGACCCTTACTGGAGTTGACCGGACGCTGGCCCTCAGCGTCCGGTCACATGACCTCCCAGCGTCTGGTCACACCAGACTTGATCTTCTCGGTCAAATGAACTGACCGGACCCTGCAGCCAGCGTCCGGTCGCACCGGAGCCAGCGTCTGGTCAGTATTTGACCCTCCATTCACTTCCAACTTCCGAACATAAGTGAATGAAGTTTGCTCCAAAGGATCTTAGGCATTCATAGGAGCTACCTAGAGCTAGTTTTAACAAGTGTGCACCACACCTAACTTACTAGACTCAACTAGGTCAAGCTACCCGTTCATACCCCCCTTCATAGTACGGCCAAAGGAAAAAAAACAAAGTCCTAAACTACTCTAAGTGTCTCTCCAACTCCAATCGACACTTAGAACTAGTTATCCTTAACCTTGTCGTCCATCCTTTGAAAACCGAAGCGATTTCCATCGTAGGGGCATGACAACCTTGATTGCCCAATCGATCTCCATTACCATGACCTAACTTACTTGTCTCTGCAAAACACACGTTAGTCATAGTAATCTTTGTATTGACATTAATCACCGAAATCCAACTAGGGGCCTAGATGCTTTCAATCTCCCCCTTTTTGGTGATTGATGACAATACCACCTTGAGTATGTTATGGAGTGAGGTTTTTGACGGGCTTGGTTCATATAAGCTTTTGTCAATAAGAACAAGAGAGTTAGTCACGCTTATATGACTCAAGCCAACACAATGTACTCAAAGAATATGAATTAAGCATGAGTACTAATAACAAAGGCTCATTTGCTTCGAAGTAAAAACGCGGAAGCAAAAGCAAATGAGCATTCCACAAGTGATATGACATATAGATAAAGCAAAGTAGGAATCACACATGTCAAATATCACAATCACATAGATAGCATTAACACATATATATAATAGTATGCATGAAAGTAAACACACGAATGCATAAGCTAATAGTGTATCCCACAAATAAAACTCCAAATATATATAATAAGCTAATACTAGATAACTAGCTCCCCCTAAGTCTACATACTCAAACCCTCTCCCCCTTTGGCGTCAAACACCAAAACCTAGGGGTCGGTCGGTGGGGCTGCAGCGGACGAGTCGGGCGCTGAAGTACGTGGAGCAAGATGGAACTGGGCGCCATCATCATCTGACCCTGAGCTCTGAACTGACTGACCCTCTAAAGTAGGAAGAGTCGCTGAAGCGGTCTGGGTCTGAGCTGGTGCTGCCTGTGAAGCTGCAAGTATGTCTGTCGTAGGATCTGACGAGGCGACAGACAAGGGGAGCCTCTGAGTGGTCATGATAGCTGGAGCTGCTGTAGACGGACCGGCAGTATGCATGTGAGGCGGAGTAGGCATGCCGGTCAACTCGCTGAATGATGCTCCAAGACTCCTGGAGACTGACGACTCAGGCACGAATAGCGAGGAAGTCTGCTCTGGTGAGAAACCCATGTGATAAGGAGTGAACTGCGGGGCTATACCAGGTGAAGCTAACCACTGGGACACCTGTACAGGAGGTGAAGTAAACTGAGCTGGAGGTTGTCCCTGACTCTGAAGCCCGATGGGCTGTACTGCTGGAGTCGTCGAAGTGGTAGGAGGCTGTGCAAGCTGGGGCGAAGTCTGTGGCAGTGGAATCCCAATGGCTGTCACTACATGCTGCATGAATCCCATGAGCTGCTGCTGCATGAGTAACTGCTGGTGCTGAAGGAGCTGCTGCTGCCGCTGAAACTTGTCCTGACGAGCCTAAAACTGTGCGAAGTTTGTAGCTGTCTCCTGTGCCTGTCGTGTCTGATCCTGCTGCATCCGCTCAAGAATAGCAATGAGAGCGGGGTCTGTCTGTGGAGCAGGTGGAGCAGAACTGGAGCTACCGGCCTCTGCATCGTGTCTGCGTGGAGGCATCTGAGGTATAGGCTGGTAGTCGTCGTCGGAGCTGTCACTGTACTCACTCACCTCCTGCTGTGCCTCTAGCTCTGCCTCCTCAGTGGCTGCAATCCCTCTGATGATCTCGTCCTGCTGAGCTGCGGACTCTGGCACGTCGGGACGACGGCTAGGCTGTCTAGGTGCCGGAGGAGTGGCGTGTCTGATCCTCTGTGATAGGTTGTAAGCTGGGAACTCCGTAGTGGCACCTGTATACTCATCCATCATGCCAGGGGGCTTATCAATCACAACTCTACAGATGAGAAATGTGATCCAGTGAGCATAGGGAAGCTGCCTGCAACCCTTGAATCCCTCAGCTATAGTATCCTCCATCTCTGAAAGAAGGAGGTCCCAGATGTCAAACACTGTCATCTGCATAATGGCATTGAGAAGCCAGAGCTGTAAGCGAGTTAGGCCCTCCCTATATCCCAACCTGGGAAGCAATGTCCTCCTAATGATGGCCTCTAGTATCCTCGCTGTAGGAGTCAAGTCACTGGGGTTCCTGCTCGACCCCTCACCAAACGGCTCCTTGAAGCAATGGCGCACTAAGTCTGTAGGGGGCACCAACCCTCCACGAGGACGCCTGGGAGGCTCCTGATGTCCATAGCAAACCTCATGCATCCTTACAGGCTGCTCTTGCAGTCTCAGTATCTCTCTGACCCTGCTACTCGTCACTCTATAGTCTTTGCCGTTGAAGGCAAAGTGAATGAATCTGTGATGAGGATCGATGTAGAGCGAGGCATAAAACTGACGAACCCAAGAAGGTACATATATCCCTGTCCGTCCAATCAGATCTGACAGTCTTGGCAAATATGACAAATGTTGCCGTATCCCCTCTCCGGCTGCTGCCACAATGGACTCTATCAGACAGACCCTCTGTGATCTGAACACTGCCCCACTGTTTAGATATGCATTGTAGAAATCCTCCTGAAGTGGCGTGTAGAACCCCTCAGCTGCTCTCTCATCCCTCCTCGGAGGGAACCAAACCTTAAACTCAACAAACCGTAGCTGCTGAACCTGCCTGGCTGTAGCGGCCCTCAAGTCGAGGTGAACCACTAGAGGCGGACCCTGTGGTCTGGGCGGAGGGCGTGAACCCCTGCGCCGTGTAGCTGGCCTCGGTGGAACTGCAGCACTGGTACGACTCGAGCGGCGTAGCTGAGGTGCCGGCTCGGTCTCCTGACTCTCCTGAGTCTCCTGGGCTAGCTGAGGCTCTGCTGGTGGAGGCTGCTGCTGTGCTGATGGACCCTCCTCAATGGCAACCCGTCGTCCTGCAAACGTGGCAGTCCCAGCTGGACTACCATGACGACGCTCAACCTCCTCAATCGCAGCTCTGACTGTGGGTGAAACTGGCTGATCTGCAGTGACAATTCCCCTACGGGTGCCACCTCTCTCGGCACGCTCTGCGGCCTCTGCAACAGCTGCTGCTCTGGCTGTCTCTGCGTCGGGGTACTTCCGCTTCTTGGATGTTACTTGCTTGGTTGATTTGCCCTTGGATCCGGCTGGCTGACGAGGCGGTGGCCTCCAATCATCATCACCTGGGCCACCACCAACATTCTTGGTGCGAGCCATCTGAGCTGACAAGATGGTGAACTGACGCTGATGAAGATCAACTGTCAAACTGTCGCTTTCGGGGCTTGGCCTCGATCCTTACTCGCGAGCTTGGCTCCGAGTTGACTGCCAACTGCCAATTGAACCACAACGGGACCGACTCGCTGCACGATAGAATAGATGGATATACAAATAAATACCATATGTCTAATAGATGCGAAAACCTAGCAGAGAAAGCAATGTAGATGCGAAATTGAATCGAATGGCTTTCTACCTGACGATCAGTGAACTGAGAAGAGGTAAGATGTCACACGGGGGATCCTCGGAACCGGGCTAGGGTTAGGGTGAAAGTCCTGAATGTAATGGTGAATCAGAGACTACAAATTGATCTAGGTCACCATTGTATAGATCAAGATTGAGAAAAAAAATTTCGTACTAAACAAAGGAGATAGTAGGGCTAGGGCTCACAAATTGATGATCAACAGATCAGCGCAAGAGGCAACGATGGAGCGACGAGCTAGGGCGCGAGAAGCCTGGAGCACGGCGTGGAGGCGAGCAGGCGCGGGGCTCGGTGACGCGCGAGGCCGGGGTGCGCAGCTCGGCAGCGGGCCCTAGGGCGCTGCAGAGGCGCGGCACTGAGTAGGCGCGGAGGCCCACGGGACGGCGGCGTGGCTTGGCGAGGGGACCGAGCACGATGGCGCGAGGGACGGTGGCGACTCGGCGAGGCTGCGGCGGCGCGGCTGCTCGGGCTAGGGCACGGCGGTGGCTTGGGCTAGGTCACGGCGGGTGACAGAGGACGCGGTTAAGTAACCCCCAAGAACGTGATAGAAAAGGAAACAGGGAAAAGAGTCCTTAAGATGCGCGAGATCCACTGACCGGACGCTCCGGTGGTAGCGACCGGACGCTACCACCCAGCGTCCGGTCGATTCCAGAGAGGTCTGAATCCTCTGAAATCACGACCGGACGCGTCCGGTGGTCCATGACCAGACGCAGGCAGGGTCTGGTCAGTACTGCTTGTCCTTCCTTCGATCGACCGGACGCAGAACCCTTCCTGACCGGACGCACAGACGCAGCGTCCGGTCACTCCTTCATCAGTAGTTCACCTCCTGTGAACTGACCGGACGCTGGACAGCAGCGTCCGGTGCAGTGTCCGGTGCACCTTTTACAGCAATCCTTCAACATTCCTTCGCGCTACCTGTTCCCAATCAAGTCCCAACTTGAATAAGATCCAAATAAACACCAATTGGGACTGATGTGAGTGACCTCTCTCAAACCCTCATATTTTTCAAAATATTTTGCCTTAGGCTATAATTCTTTTTAAGAAAATAGGCAACAAGAGGGCAAATGGAACAAAACGACAAAACAACATTCATGCATATGTAATACTTGTAAGTAAATCTAGTTGCTTGTCAAGTTTGATCCAAGGTTAAGCTTCTTCACACGCTTTTCGGCGGTTATCTTAACCATGTTAGACAAGCACTATATGCATTGCCACAAATTAAACATGTTGTATATTACAATGAATGTAAGGGACAACACAAGCTCAATTTTTAGTGAAGTTACTAAAATCAAGTACATTGAGCTTGTTCCGCAATCTACAAAATGTAGCCTCATCTAGCGGTTTAGTGAAGATATCCGCTAATTGATCTTCGGATCTTACACCTTCTAGTGATATATCATTTTTAGCTACATGATCTCTTAGAAAGTGATGGCGGATATCTATATGCTTGGTGCGAGAGTGTTGAACCGGATTATTTGCAAGTTTTACCGCACTTTTATTGTCGCACAAAAGAGGTACTTTCTCTAGAACTACTCCATAGTCTAGTAAAGTTTGTTTCATGTATAATATTTGTGCACAACAAGCACCCGCGGCAATGTATTCCGCTTCGGCGGTGGACAAAGCCACACTATTTTGTTTCTTGGAGGACCAAGACACAAGAGATCTACCAAGTAAATGGCACCCTCTGGATGTGCTCTTTCTATCAACTTTGCATCCGGCGTAGTCCGAATCGGAATAGCCAATTAATTCAAATAAAGCTCCTTTGGGATACCAAAGGCCTATGCTTGGTGTGTGCTTAAGATACCTAAGGATTCTTTTTACGGCAATTAAATGTGTTTCCTTAGGACTAGCTTGAAATCTAGCACACATACACACACTAAACATGATGTCGGGCCTAGATGCGGTTAAATATAATAAGCTACCAATCATAGAATGGTAGAGAGTTTGATCAACCGAGTTACCTCCCTCATCTAGGTCGAGATGTCCATTGGTAGGCATTGGGGTCTTGATTGGCTTACATTCATCCATCTTGAATCTCTTGAGAAGATCTTTTGTGTATTTCTCTTGAGAGATGAATATGCCTTCTTTCATTTGCTTGACTTGAAAACCGAGAAAGAATGTAAGCTCACCAATCATTGACATCTCGAACTCATTAGACATCAATTCACCAAATTCTTTGCAAGAGTCTTCATTTGATGATCCAAAGATGATATCATCAACATATACTTGACAAATGAAGATATGCCCATCAAGCTTCTTGGTGAATAGTGTGGTGTCGACCTTCCCAATGGTGAAGCCCTTTTCAATAAGGAAGTCCCGAAGGCGCTCATACCAAGCTCTTGGGGCTTGCTTAAGCCCATATAGTGCCTTGTACAACCTATAAACATGATTAGGATATCTAGGGTCTTCAAACCCGGGAGGTTGATCAACATAGACTAGTTCATTAATAAAGCCATTTAAGAATGCACTTTTCACATCCATTTGATATAGTTTCATTTCATGATGTGATGCATATGCAAGAAGGATACGGATGGCTTCTAATCTTGCAACCGATGCAAAGGTTTCTCCAAAATCTAGACCTTCAACTTGAGAGAACCCCTTTGCCACTAGTCTTGCCTTGTTCCTCACAACAACACCTTGATCATCTTGCTTGTTGCGGAACACCCACTTTGTTCCAATGACTTTTGCATCTTTTGGTCGCTCTTCAAGATTCCAAACTTCATTGCGAGTGAAGTTGTTCAACTCTTCATGCATGGCATTGATCCAATCCGGATCTTTAAGTGCATCTTCTACCTTGGTAGGCTCATAGCAAGAGACAAAAGAGTGATGAGCAATAAATGAAGTAAGCTTTTGAGATCGAGTCATCACCCCCTTTGTTGGACTCCCTATAATGAGATCTTGTGGATGATCTTGTAGGAGAGGTGTATTTCTTCTATTGACCACTTGAGGAGGAGGTTGTGGAGCATCAACATCTTGTGCTTGTACCACCATTTGCTCATGGGAGATATGAGTATCTTCATTTTCTACTCTCCCAACTTTTTCACCATCTTGTGGTACATTTGATGAAGAGGGTTGATTAATGACTTGTACATCATCTTCATCATTTTTTGGCTTGATGTCTCCCACCGGAATATTCTTCATAGCCTCCCTCAATGGTTCATCACCTACATCATCAAGATTCTCATGTGCTCCTTGGGAGCCGTTAGATTCATCAAATTCCACATCATATGTTTCTTCAACCAAGCCGGTGGCATGATTAAATACTCTATATGCTTTGGACTTCAATGAGTAACCAACAAGAAAACCTATATCACAATGCCTTTGAAACTTCCCTAGGTGTTGCCGCTTCTTGTAGATGTAGCACTTGCAACCAAACACCCTAAAGAAGGAGACGTCCGGCTTCTTCCCATTGAGCAACTCATATGGTGTCTTGACAAGGAACTTTTGAAGAAATAGGTGGTTGGATGCATAACATGCGGTGTTGATTGCTTCCGCCCATAGAGCTTCGGGGGTGTTGTACTCATCTAGCATTGTCCTTGCAAGAGTGATTAAAGTCCGGTTCTTCCTCTCAACTACACCATTTTGTTGAGGAGTATAGGTTGCGGAGACTTCATGTTTGATTCCAACTTCATCACAATAAGCTTCTATGTTTGTGTTGTCAAACTCTTTGCCATTGTCACTTCTTATCTTCTTGAGCTTCACTTCAAATTCATTTTGAGCTCTCTTGGCAAACTTCTTGAAGCAAGATGCAACTTCGGATTTGTCATGAAGGAAGAACACCCATGTATATCTTGAATAGTCATCCACAATCACAAGACAATAGAGATTTCCTCCCAAACTCTTGTATGTTGTTGGTCCAAATAAATCCATGTGTAGGAGTTCTAGCACTCTTGTGGTTGACATGAAAGCTTTGGTTGGATGAGTGTTTGCAACTTGCTTGCCGGCTTGACATGCACTACAAAGTTTGTCCTTCTCAAACTTCACATCCTTCAACCCTCTCACCAAATCATTCTTCATAAGCTTCTTGAGTGAGCTCATCCCAACATGAGCAAGCCTTCTATGCCATAGCCACCCAAGTGTTGTTTTGGTGAATAAGCAAGTCTTCAAGTTTGCATCTTCGGAGGTGAAGTCAACTAGATATAAGTTGTTGTATCTAAATCCATTGAATATCACTTGATTGTCATCGACCTTGGATACAACAACCTCCTTCTCGGTGAATAAGCATTGAAAGCCAAGATCACACAATTGCCCAACGGATAGCAAATTGAAGCTCAATGAAGCAACATAGAGCACATTGGAGATGGAGTGATCATTTGATATTGCCACTTTGCCCAATCCTTTAACCTTGCCCTTTGAATTATCTCCAAATGTTATTTTCTCTTGTCCATCTACCTCTTCATCTAGTGAGGTGAACATACGAGGGTCACCGGTCATATGTTGAGTGCAACCACTATCAATAACCCAATGACTTCCACCGGTCTTGTAGTTCACCTACACACAAGAGATTCAAGCTTTAGGGATCCAAGCTTGTTGAGGGCCCTTCACCTTCTCAACAAGTGACTTAGCCACCCAAATTTTCTTAGGCCTACTCTTGTTGGGGGGACCCAAGAACATGACTTTCATCTTTCCACTCGAATCTTTTCTAAGCATGTAGTGAGCATTGAAAGCAAAGGGTCTAGCATGCTTGGGCAAGGGTTGTGGCGGTGGAGTTTGACACTCATGAGCAAAGTGGCCTTCTTGTCCACATTCAAAACATCTCTTTGGCTTTGGCTTTGGCTTTGATTGTTGGTGTTGAGCTTGAGCCTTCTTCTTCTCTACACTTGCCATATATCCAATGCCACTTCTATCCATCTTCATGACGGTATTCATGAGTAGCTCACTTTGGAGATGCTTGCCTCTAGCAAACTTGCTCAATCCCACCTTGAGATGCTCTTTCTCCATCTTGAGCTTCTTGTTCTCTTCCTTGAGAAGATCATTGTTCTTCTCCTCCTTGAGTTTCTTGACTTCTTCTTTTAACTTCTCATTTTCAAGGATCACCTCTTTGTCATGATCAAGAGTTTCTAGCACAATGGTGTTGTGACTTTTCATTTCTTCAAGATCTTTCATGAGCTTCTCATTGTTACTCTTGAGCTTGACATACTCATCATAGTCATTGCACTCAACCACTTGCTTGCCCTTGCTACTAGATCCATGCTCAATGCTTTCATCAATTAAATCATCACATGAGGTAGCTATATCAATCTTAACAACATGGTTAGTAGCATCATGTGGCTCATTTGGTAAGAATTCTTGTGCAATAATAAGGGCATCATAATTGATCTTTAGAGTTGCATATTCATCTTTTAGCTTATTGTGACTAGTGATAAGCTCATTGTGCACCCACTCAAGTTTATCATTTTTATCTTTAAGCTCTTTCTTAGAAGATTTGAGCTCCTTAAGTTTGGATGATATAGAATCATTTGTTTCTTTGAGCTCATCATTAGCCTTTTCTAATGTGTCACATTTAGCTAAGAGTGAGTCATTTTTAGCATCAAGTTTTTCATTTGTAGCTCTACTCTTTCTAATGATCTTAGTATATTTTCTTAGTATTTTGACAAGATCATCATAGGTAGGTGAGTCATCATCATCGCTATCACTATCATCATCACTAGCATGTTCATCATCACTACTATCATCACTCTTAGTTACCTTGCGTTCACCTTTGGCCATAAGACATAGGTGTGTAGAGGATGATGGCGATGGTGGTGGTGAAGATGCAAGATCAATAGCAATGGCGGCCACCTTTTCATCGTCACTATCATCATCGGATGATCCACTTGATGAATCAATGTCCGTGAGCCAATCACCGACAATATAGGCCTTGCCACTCTTCTTCTTCTTGTAGAACTCCCTCTTTTTGCCATCTCTCTTCTTGTATGGCTTGTTCTTCTTCTTTTCATCTTCATCACTTGAATCATCTTTCTTGCCCTTGTTCTTGAACTTGTCTTTCTTGGGCTTTGTGCATTGATGAGCTAGATGACCAAGTTCGCCACAATTGTAGCAATCCATCTCGGAGATTGGCTTTCTTCTTGAGCTAGTGAAGAACTTCTTCTTCTTGCCATCAAACTTGATGCCACTCTTGTTTAGCCTTTTTAGCATCTTGGTGGTCTTCTTCACCATGAGGGCAAGGCTTTCTTCATCATCTTCATCACTTGAGCTCTCATACTCAAGTCTTGCTTTGCCCTTGTCTTGGCTAGCTTTGAATGCTAGGTCCTTCTCTTTCTTCTTTGTAGAGGATGAGCCATCTTGTGGTGTGATGTGCATGTACATCTCATGAGCATTGATCTTTCCCAAGATTTGTGTCGGTGTAGCGGTGGAAAGATCACCTTGATGTAGCACGGTCACAATGTGCCCATATTTATCAATGGGGAGGACACTCAAGATTTTTCTCACAACATCGGATGGTGACATTTGAGTAAGTCCAAGCCCATTGACTTCCTCTACAAGAACATTTAATCGAGAATACATCTCATTAGCACTTTCTTTGGGAAACATCTCAAAAGAATTTAGCTTTTTAATCACAAGATGATAGCGTTCCTCACGCTCACTCTTGGTTCCCTCATGGAGCGCACAAACGTCTGACCATAGAGCATGGGCGTCTTTGTGGTTCCTTACATGATTGAACACCTCTTTGCAAAGGCCTCTAAAAATGGTGTTGCGAGCCTTTGCATTCCATTTCTCATAATTCACTTCATCGCCTTGAAGTTGTGCGGCATTCCTAGGTGCGGGGAACCCTTGAGAGGCGGCTCTAAGAATTCCAACATCTAGAGCTTCTAAGTATGCCTCCATGTGGATTTTCCAATATGGAAAATCATCTCCCTCAAAGATAGGAGGAGGTCCATCCCTGTGAGACATCTTGCTCTAAGCGATTAAGCTTAAAAACATGAGCACGAGGCTCTGATTCCAATTGAAAGGATCAAGATGCCCAAGAGGGGGGGTGAATTGGGCTAATTCGAAATTCTCTTGCAATAAACAAATCCTACGGATAGCCCAATTAACCCCTTGTGCTTAGAAAAGTGTTTCTATCAAACTAATGCACAACGAACTCACAACCTATGTTCCAACCTTACTCTTAGCAAGCAATTCTATGGATGTAAAACAAGTATTGAATTGCTCAAAATAAATACTCAAAGTAAGTGCTCAAAGTAAATAGAGAGGGAAAGGAACGCGACGATGTTTTGCCGAGGTATCGAAGAGTCGCCACTCCCCACTAGTCCTCGTTGGAGCACCCATGCAAGGGTGTAGCTCCCCCTTGATCCGCGCAAGGATCAAGTGCTCTCTACGGGTTGATTCTTCGACCCTCCGTCGCGGCGAATCACCCAAAGCCGCTCACAACTTGAGTTGGGTCACCCACAAGCTCCGCCGGGTGAACACCAAACTCCCAATCACCACCAAGCCGTCTAGGTGATGGCGATCACCAAGAGTAACAAGCATGAACTCTCACTTGACCACGCGAAGCCTAATGAGAAGATGGATGCACACTTTGCTACTCTTGATTTGCTAGTGAGGCTACTCTCTTGGATTCTCAAATCACAAACACCTCACTAGGATCTTGCTCTTCTTGGCACTCACAAACGTGTTTCTCAGCTGTTGGAATGAGCAAAGGATGCTCCACTCACGAGTGGAGCTTCTATTTATAAGCCAGCTTGAAAAACGAACCGTTATGAGCTTCTGCGGGATGACCGGACGCTCCGGTCGTGATGACCGGACGCTCCGGTCAGTTCAACCCACGAACCAGCATTCAAGTGATGACCGGACGCTGTCAGGGTCCGGTCAGTATCGATCGGATGCGTCCGGTCGCTCTTGGATGCTTGCTGTAAACGACCGGACATAGGATACTCAGGGTCCGGTCACACTGACCGGACGCGTCCGGTCACACTTTTCCAAGTCTGGACCCTTACTGGAGTTGACCGGACGCTGGCCCTCAGCGTCCGGTCACATGACCTCCCAGCGTTCGGTCACACCAGACTTGATCTTCTCGGTCAAATGAACTGACCAGACCCTGCGGCCAGCGTCCGGTCGCACCGGAGCCAGCGTCCGGTCAGTATTTGACCCTCCATTCACTTCCAACTTCCGAACATAAGTGAATGAAGTTTGCTCCAAAGGATCTTAGGCATTCATAGGAGCTACCTAGAGCTAGTTTTAACAAGTGTGCACCACACCTAACTTACTAGACTCAACTAGGTCAAGCTACCCGTTCATACCCCCCTTCATAGTACGGCCAAAGGAAAAAAAACAAAGTCCTAAACTACTCTAAGTGTCTCTCCAACTCCAATCGACACTTAGAACTAGTTATCCTTAACCTTGTCGTCCATCCTTTGAAAACCGAAGCGATTTCCATCGTAGGGGCATGACAACCTTGATTGCCCAATCGATCTCCATTACCATGACCTAACTTACTTGTCTCTGCAAAACACACGTTAGTCATAATAATCTTTGTATTGACATTAATCACCGAAATCCAACTAGGGGCCTAGATGCTTTCAACCTGATGTCGTGGCCCATGAGCTTGAGAGCCCACTTGGAGATCTAACCCGTGGTGTCGTGATTGCGAACGATGTCTCCAAGCGGGTATGAGGTGATGAACATAACTTCATGGTCGATGAAGTAGTGTAGGAGCTTCTGTGTTGCCATCAGTATGGCATATAGAAGCTTCTACACCTAGGGGTATCAAGCCTTGGTGTCGGTAAGTACCTCATTGACAAAGTACACCAGTCGTTGAACCTTTAGGGGCATCCTGGCTCCTCCATTTCGATGACGAGGGCAGCGCTCACAACATGGTTGTTTGTCGTGATGTAGAGGAGGAGGGGTTCTCCTTGTTCTAGAGCAACAAGGACTAGGGCCAATGTTAGTGATGCTTTGAGGCTCTCCAAAGCCTGATGTGCCTCCTTAGTTCAGGCGAATGCGTTTGTCTTCTTGAGAAGTTTATAGAGAGTCATCCCCCCGCTCGCCTAGTCAGGAGATGAACCAGCTCAGGACACCCATGACGTTGCGTATAGGGCCCATGTTGGAGATGTCTGTGATTTTTTTGGGGTTGGCCTCGATGCCGCGTTCGGACACGACATATCTGAGCAGCTTCCTCTTTGGAACTCCGAAAACATATTTTTTGGGATTCAATTTGATGTTGAACCTTTGGAGGTTTGCGAATGTTGCAGCCAAGTTTGCGATTAGATCGCTAGCTTGAGCCGTTTTCACCACTATGTTATCTACATGGACGGTGATTGTTGGTTTTGGCCGCTCGACTTGGTCAGGCTAGTTGGGCAGGTCAATTTGGTGGGTGAAGCATCGCTGCATGCATCATTGATAGGTGGCGCCAGCATTCTTTAGACCAAAAGGAATAGTTACATAGCAATACAAACCATACGGGGTGATGAATGAAGTCACCACCTAGTCGAACTCTTTTATCGTGATCTGGTGGTAGCCAGAGTAGGCATCCAGAAAGGAGAGGATTTCGCATCCTAAGGTGGAGTCGACTATCTGGTCTATGCGTGACAAAGGAAAATGGTCCTTTGGACATGCCTTGTTGAGGCCAGTATAATCAACAAACATTCTCCATTTCCTAGTCTTCTTTTTAACAACAATAGGATTGGCTAGCTAGTCGGAGTGGTATACCTCTTTGATGAATCCGGCTACCAGGAGTTTGGCGATCTCCTCGCCTATGGCCCTACACCTCTCGTCGTCAAAGTGGCGCAGGCATTGCTTGATGGGCTTGGAGCCCAGGATGAGGCATAGTGCATGCTCGACGACCTCTCTTGGTATGCCCAGCATGTCAAAAGGTTTTCATGGGAAGACATCATGATTAGCGCATAGGAAGTTAGCGAGCTCACTCTTCTATTTGGCCGGGAGCATAGTCTTGATCCGCACCATCTTGGTCAGGTCAGCGGGCTCGATCTCCACCGCCTTGGTTTCCTCCATCGGGTGGAAGGCACTCGAGGAGGTCGGCTCATTGTAGTCTAGGACTGCTGGAGTTGACGAATTCCTAAGCTTTGGGAGCTCGGTGGAGTTGATGATGGTCATGGCGGGCTCATGATGCTCGCGGTCGCTCATGTAGGCGTGCGAAAAGGTGCTACCCATAGTGATGACGCCATTCGGTCTCGACATCTTCAACTTAAGGTAGGTGTAGTTGGGGATCGCCATGAACTTGATGTAGTATGGCCACGCTAAGATGGCGTGGTAAGACCCTAGAAAGTTCACCACCTCGAAGGTAAGGACCTTTGAGCGAAAGATGGCTCGGTCGCCAAACATGTCGGGCAGGTCGATCTGCCTGAGCGGGTATGCCTATGCCCCTAGGATCACGCCATGGAAGGGAGAGCTCACAAGGCAGAGCTCTGATCGGGAGATGCGCATGGCATCAAAGGTGTTGACGTAGAGAATGTTGAGGCTACTGCCTCCATCCATCAGCACCATTGTGAGGCACTTCTTGTGGACGATGGGGTTGATGACGAGTGGGTAGCGACCCAGTCGGGCGACGTGGGAAGGATGGTCTCTCCGATCAAAAGTAATTGGAAAGTCCGACCAACTAAGGAAAGAGGGGATGGCCGTCTCAGCGACACATGCCTCTCTATAGCAAACCTTGTGCTAGCGCTTAGAGTGGATGGCATCGGATCCCCCAAAGATCATGAGGCATTCCTCAGGGTTGGGGAAGCCATCATCATCCTTGCCTATTGTGCCTCCTTTCTTGGCTGCCTCCTCCTTGCCTTTTCCTTCCTTCAACTTGCTAGCGTGTAGCAGAAATCGCTTGAGGAGCTCGCAGTCCTTGTAGAGGTGCTTAATGGGGTAGGCGTGGTTGGTGCATGAACTCTCCATGAGATTGTTGAAGTTGTTGGACTGGCCTTGCTAGGCTGGCTTGCCCGCAAGCGATTGGCTAGGCGACCAAGGCTAGGTTGGTCGGTTGGTGCTGATCCGTCTGTCTTCTTGCCCCTTTGTGTGGAGGGCCTTGCCTTGGTCCTTTGCTGCCATGCTCCTGTCCGACGCACTAAAGACAGCCCCAACACCGCCTCCCTGAGAGCATGGTTCATGGCAGATGTCGAGCAGGTCGCGGTGGTGCGAGGCTCAGACAGCTGAGCTTGTGGATCAAGACTCACAAGGTTGTCCTAGAGAGGAACGCGCTGATGACGTCTCGTCAATGACATCAGGAAGGGAGTTGCACTGCTTGAGAACCTATGGATGTAATCCCGTAGGGACTCATTAGGATTCTGCTGGCAGCTCTTGAGGTCCTAGGAATTCCTGAGGATAGACACATGTGTGCCTAGGAAATTTTAAACAAGACCATCTTGAGATCTGCCCAGTCATGGATGCTATCGGGCTAGAGGAATTTGAGCCATGCTCGAACATGCTGCCCCACATAGATGGGGAGATACTGAATGATGAAGTGGTCATCATTCACTCCTCCAGCTTGGCAGGCGAGCCAGAAATCTTCGAGCCATATACCAGGGTTTGTCTCCCCGGTGTATCTGGCGATGTTGGTGGGTGGTTAGAAATGTTGTGGGAACAACGCTCTCTAGATGCGATGACCAAAGGCCCATGGTCCTGGGCCATCCAGGCTAGGACTCTGGTCGTCTGGTCGGTGACCATGCCTACGGTGCGTGTCCCCGCACTCCTCGATGGTCAGGTCGAGATCCACACCGCTTGCTCTCACCGCCACTTGATAAATGTCATGATTATGCCGAGCATGGCGTCGATTGTTGATGACGCTATGAGCGTCATGGTTCAGCCTGAGATGTTCGCACACAGGTGGTCGGTGTGGAGCGGGCACCGGGTTAGGCAGCGGTGCAGCCATGGCATCCTGCCCCACTCCCGATAACTATAGTGGCAAGTGGATGGAGCGAGTTGACTGGTGCGACTCCTGTCCCCTGGTAGGGCAAGAGGCCACAAGCCGATGTCGTGATGTGGAGCTCTTCGCCTATTGAACGGCGGTGGTCTCCACCAGTGCCCAGAGGTTCCGGTGGATTGCTTGCTCTTGGGGTCGGCCGGCTTAGGAAGGCCACACAAAAGCATCGCTGTAGCAGCGAACTGAGGGGGTCTTTCCCTTGTCTAGGATGTTGCGCTGGACCTGATGGGCGCGATCCCGGGTGCCACTCGTCAAGTTACACGTGTGGGGTGTAGCGTACTACGTTGAGTGTGCCAGCACGGGTGGCGGCTGGCTCTACCGCCTTTGTCATAACTCCTTGTCGTGCTCCTACGCACATGCGAGGGCCTCCGCACGAGGGTCCGGAGGGGTGTGAGTCTGTAGAGACTCCGCTACCACCGGCGACTGTACTGGAGCATCTGCCATAGCGCACTCCTAGGATAGAGGGTGGCTAGGTGCCACGACGTCGCCGATGCTAGAACCATCGCTTTCAACCTCGTCATCCACGAGGTCATGGAAAGAGGCATGAGCGTAGCCAACCATCCCCGTGAACTCGTATGTGAGACGGGGCGGCATCAGCATCCTTCAGAGCCCCCACGCATACGCGTCTGCAGGGGACGTGAAGCCATAGGGGAACCGGTCGCATGACGGTCATGGTGGGGACAACGGGGCCCCTCCAAAGCATCGGTGGAAGGTATTAAATAGCGAGTAAAGAATAATATGTACATTACTCACAGTGGGGTTTGAGCCCAGCATGGGCTCGAAGCGAAGTGTAGGTGTCTCATCATTGAGGTCGTCGAGCGGCCCAGGGCCAGTGGAGGGCGCTCCTCCTCTAGTGGGTGCTGGGATAGGTGCCTCCTCACGGAGGTAGAGTATGCCAAGCTGGTCGGTGATGAAGTCTAGGCTTCTGAAGAGGAAGGTCTGGAGTGGCTCGAAGACAGGAGGAACCCACATCCCAATAGGTGAGAGCGTGGGAAACTCCAGCGAGCTAAAGCGGATCGTATCGCTTGAGCCCGTCATGTCAAAGATGGTGGAGAAGTGGGTCGTCCGATGACCAAAAGCGTGAATGCACAGTGTCTTCTCCATGGACGGTGCCAACTATCAGTGCAAAAAGTGACCAACAAGTAAATATTTGTAGTTTTGTCATGCATTGTGATCGGATGTGGCCTAGCACTCAATGACACATGATTTATACTGGTTCAGGCAACGTGCCCTACGTCCAGTTTTGGTCGGTCGGTGACTTTATTCCTGAGCCCAGGTGCTCAAAGTTTGCTATGGTGTTACAAATAAGTAGGAATAAGAAGGGGGTGTTAAAGGCCTGGTCAGACTCTGAATTGAAGGGCTAAGAGTGACGGGGGCTCTAATGTGTGCTAAGTATTGAAGCATGTACTCTATGTAGCTTTAGAGTTATAGAGCTGTAGAGCTGTTCGAATGCTCAGATTGTCAAGAGCCAACCAGAGAGAGAGAGTCTAAACCACCGTCCCTGTTGGGAGAGAGCACATCCCCTTCTATAGGTGAAGGGGATGGCCTTACAAGTTTAGAGAGAAAGAGAGAGAGTGTGTACATGTGCTACCTAGTCTTGTTGCTCGTGCCATCGGGTACGAGACGATTGTCGGCGCCCACAATACTGTTCATGCCCAGATGCGTCTAGCAGGTTTTACCATGTTCATCTGCCATGGTAAATGTCGGCGCCTACAATATTGTAAGCCAAATGTCAGCGCCCACAACACTGTTTTGGTTCTGACACGCCTAGAAGGTTGCATAATACCCATCTAGCATGGCCTGGTGGTACTGCCCTATAGGTGTGCAGGGTACGGCAGGGTATGGTCCTCGGTATTGTGGTTGACTTGAGCGCCTTACCTTATCTGCTCTACCTGATCTCTGGGCCTTTATCGAGCGGGCGTCCCTGGTCAGTTCCGACCGTGTTGGTCAAAGAAAAGCTGCAAGCAGAGGTTCGGCATATTCCTAGTTGGAAAAGGAGGTCGGAGTTAGATCATGTCCCCTCCTTGGCCAGGCCTTCCGGTCGGAGACCGGATCGTTCCCCGGGTCGGTCGTTCCTAGTCAGCTCCGACCATGTCGGTCAGGGAAGAATCAAGGGTGGAGATCCAGTGTATCCATGGTCAGAAAAAGCAGGTCAGAGTCGGACTATGTCCCCTCCTTGGCCAGGCCTTCTAGTCGGAGACCGGATCGTTCTTTCGGCTTGTTGTTAGGTAACTGGGCCGGCCCAGGAGGCGTGCGTTGTCGCTACGCCGTCTGCTAGGCCGAGTTTTTTGCTAGGAAATGGGTCCATTGGGGACCCCAGGTTTAGGAACCCGACATCCCTGATACCAGAAAAACTGTTATATGAGAGATTATATTGAAGTTGCTCTAACAGATAACTCATTCTATTCCTAACACTTAAAGTTTTAATTAAACTAAATAAAGACACACCCTCTATAATATATATATATAATAGGTAATCATATATATATATATATATCACTATATAAAAAACGATTTTTAGCAACGGTTCAATTTTTTTGTAGGGGCGGCTGGTGATGGAGCCGCCCCTACAGTGGCGTGCTCGGGTGCCCAGACACTAGCCGCCCTTACAAATGGAACAGCAGGGGCGGCTAGTGTTACAAGCCGCCCCTACAAATGGGGTCTGATTTGTAGGGGCGGCTCAATCACCAGCCACCCGTGGAAATGATATTTGTAGGGGCGGCTGGTGATTGAGCTGCCCCTACAAATGGCCCCATATTTATAGCACCAATTTATAGGGGCGGCCCAATCACCAGCCACCCCTACAAATGCCCCCCATATAAAACAGATGCAGCACCTTCTTCCTCCTCGGGTCACTCACTCCAACCCATAAAAAAAAGGTGGGGAGGCCTTGGGCACCTCCCAAAAATTGCTCTACTAAGGGGGGAAGGTTTTGGTCTCAAATCCTTTGGTGGAGAGATTGTAGAAGGTAAGAAAATGCTATTCCATACTTTTTAAGTTTTAATGGTTGGTTAGTGAGTAATTAGAGTTTTGTTTTTCTCTCTCTTCTATGGTGCTTGAGCTATTTATGAAGCAAATTAGAACCAACTTTTGAATGTACTAGGGTAAATTAGGGAGGGGAACAAGATCATACCCTTATTTGGTCCATGTTTCTTGATTTTATTGAACAATTAGTTAGTTTTATGGATGTTTCATGTGCATGTGGATCTAGATCTAGGGTTTGGTTTTTTTATTAATTTCATTTTTGTAAATTTATGTTTGATGAAATTGGACTAGGGTTTGTATGAAAGATATTGGGTAAAGTATAATTCTTGCTAATTGTTGTCTTTGAAATTATTTATTGTAATCAATAAATATGTATTTTAATTATTTATGGATAAATGGGCCGTTAATTAATTTTCTTTTACCATGGTGTGTTTGTATGCTTCATGTAATTATATTAGATTTATATTCATATATATCTGAAGTATATACAATTATTCTCAAGTAATTATTAATTTGTTTCATTTTTATATATATCTGAATAAGTACTCCTTTAATGTTTGTTTTGTTGTTATTGTAAAAGATGGAGTACAGGAACTCTTGGATGTATGGTTCGTTAAGGTTCAAGGCAGGTTTCCATGAAGAGGTGGATAAATTTATTGAAGCCGCAAAGAAACATGCAACGACATTGAAAGAGAATAAGGATACAATTATTTGCCCAAGTAAAGATTGCAAGAACCGTATGGCTTGGACAGATGTGACTATCATCATATCACATTTGATTATACGAGGATTTGTTGAGGACTACACAGTGTGGATTCATCATGATGAAATGGTTATTGTTAACGACGAGGATGAGGAGGAATATGACGACGAAACCATAGAATCCCTGTCCTAATATTCAGTAGAGCTTGATGCACGAATGGATTTCGAGTTTGGCAATGAACAAGGTGGTGATGCTGGTGGTTGGGATGGTAACAACGAAGGTGGTGCCAATAATGATGGTGGAGCACGTGTCGGGGATGAAGATGATTTGGAGGACATGATTCGAGCCCTTGGACCAAAGATTTTACTAAATAGCCCAAAAGGTCTAGAAAAATTGGAAAGGGTGACAAAAGCATCGAAGGAGACTATGTATGGTGTTGAAAAGGGTTGTTTGATACATTGGACATTGCTACATTTTGTGCTTGAGCTGCTCATCCTGAAGACTAAGTATGGCTGGTCAGACTGTAGTTTCAATGATATATTGCATCTCCTATCATGGGTGCTGCCACAACCAAACTCAGTTTCCACCAACACATACCAAGCGAAGAAGGTCATAAGTCCATTGACAATGGGGGTTGAAAAATCCATGCATGCCCCAACCACTGTATACTTTTTTATGGTGAAACATTCAAGTCACTGGATAAATGTCCTCGGTGCGGGGCCAGCCGGTACAAGAACAATGACCTTTACGGTGGAGACAAAGCCTCCACGGGAAAAAAGTGGAATAAAAAGGGTACCAAAAAGGTGGTACAAGAATCTCAACCCCCAGAGGAAACTCCATTAGGCAACGATGCAAAGCAGAGAAGAATTCCTACCCTGGTAATGTGGTACCTGCTAGTGACCGACCGCTTGAGATGTATCTTCATAAACCCTAAAGAAGCCACACTCATGACATGGTGGGATGATGAGTGCAAGGTGGATGATGATAAGATTACACACCCGGCTGATTGTAGTCAGTGGCAAAGGTTTGATGAGAAGCATAAAGAATTCAGCGATGACCCAAGGAATGTACGGTTTGGCTTGAGCACCGATGGAATGAATCCCTTCAATGAGAGGATGAGCGACCACAGCACATGGCTAGTGATCTTAACCATGTACAACATCCCAACATGGTTGTGTCAAAAGAGAAATTATCTTCTCCTCACTATTCTTATTTCTGGCCCTAAACAACCAGGCATTGATATAGACGTGTTCCTCGAGCCCTTGATGCAACAAATGGAGAGGCTATGGAGGCATGGGGAGCAGATGTACGATGCGTTCCGAAAGGAGGACTTCATATGTAGAGCAATAATATTTGTTACTACCAATGATTACCCCACGCTGTTTGCTTTGTCTGGACAGATCAAAGGGAAGACAGGATGCTTGGTTTGCTTGGATGGTACTACATGGGTGTACCTAGATGCATCCAAGAAGATAGTTTACCTAAGGAACCGACGCTTCTTAAAGATAAGTCACAAGTACCCGCAACAAATTGTTCTTTAGATTTTATGACAATGCCCCAGAGATTGAACCCCCTCCAGAGAGACGTCATAATGGAGAACACGTGTATAAAATGGTGAAAAACATACGCGTCATCTATGGAAAGAAGAATCCAGATGGGACGAACATCGAAGGCGTACCTTTCAAGAAACAATCGATCTTTTTTTAGTATCTGCCTTATTGGCCAGACTTAGAGGTCCCCCATGCCATTGATGCTATGCACGTGTAGAAGAATGTCTTTGAGAGTCTCATTGCTACCTTGATGGACACAGGCAAGTCAAAGGATGGTCTGAAAGCATGGAAAGACATGGTGCAGCTAAACATGATGCCACAGCGTCACCCGGTACCTGAGGCTAATGGAAAATACACTCTGCCCCGTGGTGTACTTCAACCTAACACCAGACGAGAAGAGAGGTATATATACTTTCCTGAGAGGGATCAAAGTCCTAACTGGGTTTTCAACAAATGTGAAGAAGCTAGTGTCGATGAAGGACTTGTCAATAACACACTGCAAGGCTCACGATTGCCATGTGATGCTGATAATATTTCTATCTATTGCAATCAGGGCTATAAAGCTAGAGTTCTAGAAAATGGCCATCACCCGCATGTGCTACTTCTTTTCGAAGATCTCACAGAAGACGATTGGCAAGGAAGAGCTGAGTGACCTACATGAATTTGTGGTGGAGACACAAAACCAACTGGAGATGTGTTTACCTCCTGTTTTTTTGATATAATGCCACATCCATGATTCATATGGTTCATCAAATACAGGCGCTTGGCCCTTGCTACTTGCATGAAATGTGGTCCTATGAGCGGTTCATGTTAGTTCTAAGTCGATACGTGCATAATCGAGCATACCCAGAGGGCTCCATGATAGAGGGTTACAGTACTGAAGAAGTCGTCGAGTGCTATCAAGAGTACCTAAAAGTACAGAAAGGGATTGTAAACTTGATTCTTGTCACAAGGGTAGGCTAGCTGGGAAGGGCACCAGTGGTAGAAAAGTGTTCATCGACCATGATTACAAAGAGGTGAGTTGGGCGCATTACAGTGTCTTGTAGAGTACACAACTGATGCAACCGTATATTGATGAACACTTGGCTATTATTATGGCAGAGAGAATGGCTGTTTGGATGATTGGGTCATGAAACAACACAAGCAACGACTAACTACATGGTTGAAGGACCAAAACATACCACCTAGAGAAACCATAGACTCTATTACCATCAGTAGGTTGGTGGAGGGGCCATCGAGACAAGTGACATCCTAGAATGCTTATGACATCAATGGGTATATGTACTATACCCACGCAAAGGATAGTAAATATGTGAACCAAAACAGCGACGTTTGAATAGAGGCTCTTGATGAATTAGGGCGAAAGATCCAATACTTTGGCAGATATGGGAACTTGACTATGGAAGGGATATAACGGTGGCCTTGTTTCGATGCCGCTGGATCAAACAACACCAACTGAACGAGATCGGATTGAGAGTCCTAGACCTTGAGAATCTAGGCTACCAAGATGACCCTTGGGTGCTCGCTTCACGTGTCGCATAAGTTTTCTATATGTCTGACCCACAAAGTAACCTCCCCCCGAAGAAGAAGACAAAGCATGTGGTTGCCTCCGGGAAACAACACATTATTGGAGTTGATGGCGTGGATGATGTTGAAGCTTACAATAACTACGATGAGATGTTGCTATTCATAGACTTTCCTAAGAAGATCAGTGTTGTGGAAAAAAACCTCCCCAAAGACATAATGCCATGGGAATGAAAAGGTGTGAAGGGAAAAGTTGTTACAGCGGGCTAGCTAGTTGTTGAAAGTCATCACAAATCAACATGTTTCTCGTATAGTTCATGAAACTATGAGTCATATGCGAATTTACGAACAATGTTTCCTAATACTTTGTCACATGAAGAAGTGACCAAAATAAAAGTTGTAGACAGTGAGGAGTTCAACAAATTTTATGTTCACGACTTTTATTGTTGAAATCATTTAAGGTTTCAAAATCTTGTTTGAAGTTGCCATTTAGTGAAATTCAAAATTTCAACTATTCAAATTTGGTCAAATGAAAATATGATGAAAATAAAAGTTGTACATATTGATGAGTTCTACAACTTTGGTATTCATGAGTTTTTCATCTGAAATCATTTACTCTTTCAAAATATTGTTTCAAGTTAAAATTGTTTGAATTTTAAAATTTGAATCGTTCAAACAAAGTCATATGACAAGATGACAAAAATAAAAGTTGTACATGTTGATGATTTATACAACTTTATGTTTACAACATTTTCATTTTATTTTCATTTAATATCATAAAATTGTAGTCGAAGTTTTAAAATTCAAATTTTTAATTTTTGTGTTTTTTGTTTTCTATATTGTTTTGACTACAATTGTTTATATATATATATATATATCTTCATATATAGAATAATACAAAATATTATATTTGTGCATATACACATTTTTTATATTAATTTGTGTTTTTATGATATCAAAAATTTAGAATTTATAATTTAAAAAATAGAAACTATTTGTAGGGGGCGGTTGGATCAGGAACCACCCCTACAAATGCATTTGTAGGGGCGGCTGGATCAGGAACCGCCCCTACAATCCATTTGTAGGGGCGGCTGGATCAGAAACCGCCCTTACAAATAGTCCCAAGTATAAATAGGAGGGCGCACGGGAGTCAGACTATCTGGGTGCTGTCTTCTTCCTCCGACGCCGTCAGGCCGCCCTGTGCGCCTAGGGTTTTCGCCGCCGGCCACGCCGTCGGTCCCGTGCTCGCGCCCGCCCACACCCGGCCCCCGGCGTCTCGCACCCGGCCCCTAGCACCCGCCCCCACGTGCCTAGGGTTTCCGCCACCGGCCACGCCATCGGTCCCCCGCGCCCGCACCCGGCCCACGGGTCCGGCCCCTGGTGTCCCGCCCCACACACCGACGACCAGGCTCCCGGCGCCTTGCACATAGCCCCCAGCGTCCCGCCCCCGCACGTCGACGACGCACGCTCCCGGCGCACCACGCCGGACCCCTGCCCCCGTGCACTAACGACACAGGCTGCGGCGAGAAGCAGCTAGAGGATTGCACAGTGGCCAAGTCAATGATCTCCCGCTCTCTCTCCCTGTGCCTCTCCCTCTCTGATTTATGGATTAGAAAGTAGCAAACAAAGTAGCTATTCTCATGTGATACTGTTATTTAGTTTGTTGGTTATCATGAGATTGACTGCTTGGGTTGAGTCATCCTAGATTGCACAGTGGGTTGAGTCATCCTGGTTCAGTTTCATTCCTTTGTCCTTGTTAGTTTCTTGCGGATGTGCTTGTTGGATTCTAATTTGTTGTCTTACTTATCCTGATACATGGGATCACCAAGATTTGGTATTCCTGATAAGTTTATCATGATGATGACCAATAATGTGTATATGTCTTGGTTATTTACTAGATCTTAGTATCTCACCTTGCTGGTTTCCTGAGCTAGCTAAGCCCATAAACTTCTTTTTTGTAAACCTGGCGTCCCTAATTGATTCGAGTCCAAAGGTTACATCAAAATGAATGCCTCGCAGGTTTGTTCTGCTGCCCAGGCGAGTACCTTTCACAAGCTCGACCATCTTTGACTTGCTTTCACAAGCCTGACAGTTTATTAGAGCCAGAACTATCATCCCACAACAGCTGGCTGTCAACTAAGCAAGCTATACGTATAGATAATTTGCAAACTCACATAATCCTCAAGAGTGACTATACCGCGCCAATGCAATTAACTAGGAAAATCAAACACTACACTTCAACTCCATTAATTTATGAAAACACATGCATGTATAACACCACATACAGTCCACACACAGAGACAGATACACTAACAACACTTACACAACAACATCTTGGTTATTTACTAGATCTTAGTATCTCACCTTGCTAGTTTGCACTTGATGCTAGATGTTTGTTGACATCTAAGATTTGAGATTGGTATGTTGGCTTGTTTAGGATTTGTGTTGCATATGGGAATTGTTGCAGTAAATATGGTTTCTGGTAAAATGTGTACCTATATTTATTGTTTTTTTGTTAGAAGCCTTGGTTTACTTTGATTGCTTTGTCAACAGATGCATTTCAATCTTCTTCGCTAGTTGGTTGGTCCTTTTTATTTGCATCTTTTTTTACTCATTCTTATTATCATTGAGTCTTCACTGTTATTAGTGGTGTGTAGAATAACTATTATTTATCTATGCATGTTTTCCAGTATTCATGTCATTGATACAAGTACCTTTACTCCTATTTGGTACTTGGGTATATATCATCAGAAATATGCTTTGACCCAATTTTTACTGCCTACATATATTTAATTGTGCTACAATAATATTCTGCAATCTTTGTACTGAACTAAATAATTATGCGATATATTTGCACTTAAAGGTTTGCAAGATCAGTGTGCAGTTATCAAAACTGTTATACTTGATATTGCAATACTCTGAAAAGAATATAGTCTCTAAGTTTAATAGTTTATATGCTTTATGTATTAAACATCAAATGTCGTACTACCTATGCCTGTGCTAGATGCCTACCTGCTTCTTTGAGATGCGCTTGCTCTTAGCATGTTCTGCTAGGCTGTGAAATTTGTAATGAAACTGGGAATCATGGTACTATCTTGTTTTTTGAATGCACACATTTCACATATTGACCAACTGCATCACAAAGGGCTAGCTATACTATATGCATGGAACCTTTCAACTGCAGCTAGTACTGTTTGGTCTTAGTTCTCAACTCTGAAGGAAAGCCACCTTTCAGTTAGCTTGCTTTGTTAAGTTTATTAAACAGTTCTGACCCCCTTCCTATTGGCATTAAATTTCTTTGCTTTGTTCTGTTTACCAAGCTATTTCAGGTGTCGATCTATAGCATGTTTTTTAGTACTCAATTACACATGAAAACTGAGCACATTTTACTGCTCAAAACAATGAATTTGACACAGATTTAATTTGTCTTTCTCATTCTGATTCTGCTAGACCTAGATGTATACATATGTCACTAATTTCTCCTGAATATGGTAGAACTGTATTGTTAGTTCTTCTCTAGTTCATGCATAGTTCAGTGATGAGAAACAGGAGGTGTTCAGTTCATGCATAGTTCTAAGCTACTTGATAAAACAAAAATATAGTTCTTCTCTAGTTCATGCATCTCTAAGCTACTTGATAAAACAAAAATATAGAGCTACCCCAGGATTTATTACACGCTTTTGCTGCTTTGCGGTGATCTGGCTGGCCTGCCCCTCGCCCTTTGGCTTGCCTATTCAGCTCTGGCCACATCAACTCGCTGCTACGACGAGCACCATCTACGAGAACCCTAGAGCACAGCCCTCTCCCCCACATCCTACTCCATGGTGCAACTTGAGTCAGTTACTGCAACTTGCAAGAAGGCTCACTGTTTTTAGAAATGCCCACTACTTTTAGATATGTGCATTGTTGCTTGAGCTTGTTTAGATATGACAGTGAAATAGTGGGCAATGCAGTCATCAACTTGTGTGCTTATTTGCTGTATTATTAATCAGCTCCCTAATATAACTGAAGTTGTATAGGTTCTATTGACTTGCTCTTGCACCTTCACCAAACAAATTGTGATGAAAGGAAAAAGGAGAGTCTTGTTGTCTTTATTTAGTTAGTGCACGACGTCCTCCTTATGTTGGATGCTCCTTGCTTGCTGTTTTTCATGTGTAGAAATGCATTGTGTTTTATATGAACTTTTATCTCTTGTGTATGTTTCACAGTATTTAGCTTGTATGTGCCTTACTTTCATGTACTACTCTTACTACTAGTGGCTGGTGGTTGGTCTCCTACAACTCTTATTACTACTACTTGCTACTCCTACTACTACTCTACTACTATACTGTCCTCCTACTCTTCTCATACTACTCTCCACTCCTCTTCTACTACTACTCTCCTCTACTCCACTCTACTCCTCTCCTCTCCTAAGCAGTTGTTGCTTTTTTGCTACTTCTACTACTTCTACTACTTCCTTACTACTACTGTTTACTACTTCTACTTCTGTCTTCTATCAACTACTTGTACTTCTGTCAACTACTTATACTACTTCCCTACTACTATTGTCTACTACTTCTGATTGTCCGATCTGTCTATTAGGTTCGGAAGATATTAAGCATATGATGTTAAGTCAGTATGGTAGCTGTTGCTTTTTTTGGGAAGCAGCACCTGCTTTTTTTGTAAAATCTCCCCTCTCCTCTATTTTTGCTACCTTTCCTATCCTCTATATTTGGGAAGCAGCAGCTGTTTTTTTTACACCTTTTCCTCTCTATGTTTGTTAAGCAGCTATTGCTTTTTTGCCAAATCTCCCCTCTCCTCTCCTCTCCTTTGTTTTGCCGATGATGAAATTGTCCAAGTCCATACGTTATATGGAATATGAGCTAATGATCAAGAACTTGTGAGGAACTTGGCATCATTAGTAGTCGCCCCTACATTACCTTCTCCTCTCTTCTCTGTTATGATGCCTTGATGCTCCAAGTTCAAGATCAGATGATGTTTAACATGTTTCTGAGGCCTCTACCACTGCTACTTCTCGTTTTTTATATATTGTTGTTTTATTGGACTACTTTGGTTTATAGACCTTTTTGATTTCTTATATCTTCTCGCGTACCTAAAGCACACTTTCTTGCATCTATTAGAACAAAGCGTGAAATAATGTCGCGGACACCAGACAGTACAGCCCGATGCCCCGATCATGATGAGTAGCCAACCCTTGAGGAGCAAGCACTAGAGGACCAGCTTACTCAGGAATAGTTCAATAAGGAGGTACAAAATGATCTAGAAGTGATGCTTACTCAGGAGCAGTGTGATAAGGAGGAAGGCCCCGAAGGAGAGGCTGCTGAAGGCGAAGAAGAAGAGGATGATGATGATGATGACTCAGAAGAGGGATATGTAAGTCCCGAGGATCCTTTCCCACGTAAAGCCAGAAGGAGGCCAATGGAGGAAGATTTGAACAAGGACTTTGACCCGAACGAGGAGGTAGGGAAAAAGCCTTAGCTTATAAATTTTGCTAAAGCTTTGGTTGTGTTATCTCTGCTAACACTTTGACCTATCGTATATACAGGTCCCTACTGAAACTCGAAAAAGACAATGTCGACGTCCGCGACATCTCGCTGGATAAGACAGAGTAGAGGAAAGGAGAGTAGAGGCAACAGCCACAGAGATGGATCATGATGCCTCTGCTCCACAACCTGAAGACACAACCACGACTACCAAGCCTAAGAGGAAACGAGGGGATAGAAAAGGAAATCTATATCTAGATAAGGCATGCTATGTGATAACGGAGGTCGAGCCAGCAGGGGGTCCTTGAGCTGAAGGAATTAAGAGGACGATTCCATAATGCGATCAGGGCCCTAGTAAGAGATAAATTGAACCCAACAATCCCTAACTGGAAAGAGGTACCAGAGAACAAAAAGAATGAACTATGGGATAGGCACCTGAGGGTCAATTTTAGATTTCTGGAGGGTAAGCACGAACTGGTAAAAAAATGCTTTCAAGATGATGGGAGAGGTATTCTGATGTTGGAGGTCGGAGCTCAACACGAAGTATATCCAAAAGGGGTTAACTCCATTCAAAGAGTTCGGCAAAATAACTACTAGTCAATGGGAGGAACTCGTGGCTCAGAAGACTTCACCGGAGGCATTGGAGCTCAGTGTCCGTAACACCGAGCTGGCAAAGAGGAACAAACACCACCATCATCTAGGCCCCGGTGGCTACTATGCCAAGGAAGAGCAGTTTAGGAAGATGGACGAAGAGGCCGTAGCTGCTGGAAATATTGATGTGACGAATCTGAAGGTACGCTCAAGGAACTGGATATATGCAAGGAGTACAGAAACATCCGGCAGTAATCTTAAGTTTAATAAGCCAGAGACCCAAGAGGTGGTATCAAGGATACTGAAATATGCTGAAGACAAGGAGAAGGGCTCCTTCAATCCTTCTAGAGAGAGGGACGAGCTTAGCCTTGGCTTGGGAAACAAGGAGCACACAGGCCACACCAGGGGGCTAGGGAAAAGGATGACCTAGAAGCAAGGATTCGAAGAGGATAGGCACATGTACAAGAAACATGGCCGAGACCGGGAGACTTGTCTTGAGCTCCAAGTGAAGGCTCTAGTTGTAAAGGCGCTGGAGGAGCAAGGACTATCTACGGAGCCACGGATGTTAGTGACGCCGCCGGGAGAACTGGCATTAGTTGGCAGCCCTCTGAAAGTTCCTAGCAGCCAAGGTTCCACTACAGCCTCAACCTCCGTCGATCGCATATGGGAACCAACTAGTTGCACCTTGGTGTTTCTAAGCGGCCGACAGAACACTGTGATGGAGGTGGCAACGGGTGTGGCACATCCTCCCGGTGGCTTACACCACAATAATAAGATACCGCCAGACTACACTAGGGTCAAGGTGCATACTGTGAAGCCCGAGTTCATGCAGTGGAGGATAGACTACGCAACTCCCGAGGGGCTGGTGTTACTCGGAGACGTTATTGGGCAGTTCATCCTCTGGCACAAACGGGACATTATATTGACTGCTTCTTCGCCGCCTCCCCCTCTCCCAAATTTGGAGCGAGTTGTTGAGGTTGGGGAGATATTTTCACCATCTCGTGACCACCACGTACCTAAGATGCCACATTCTTCCCTGCCTCCTAGCGAGCATGTGCCTGATGAGATACCACAACCTTCTCCAGCTCGTACCAAGCAAGTGCATGATGAGATGCCACAGTCTTCTCAACAAGCACAGTCGATACATGAACAACGAGTGCCTCCTGAAGAAGGTGATGCACAAGAAGACGAGGATGTGCCTGAATGGAAACTTCGAAAGAAGATTCCAATCAACATAAGGCCAGTTTATGTTCCGATGAAAGACATCTTGTCGGTGTCCAAGTGGTATTCACATGACCAGTTCAAGCCTGAGAACCAAGTTAAACAAGTCCCAGAATGGGGTTCTGAGGAGGCCGTAACTAGCAAACTCCACCAAATTACAAAGCAGTATCCAAATGTTGATGACATCAAATAGTCAAAGGATTGCCCGAAAACATATGAAAGAGGCAAGCCCTTTATACCAAACCGGGACATCCGGTGCCTACCACTTGGAATGAGAAGGTTCCATGATTGGTACTTGCGTGTTCTCCCAACAAGCATAGATCTTGTACAAGCATGCTTCCCCACCGGCACATTTGGAAGCCCAGCCGGGAAAATTGTCTTTGACTTCAATGACATGCACACATGCTTTCACCTGGGAGAAATGGAGATGAATCTAATTCGCACGTGGTGCTTGTAAGTCCTTGTCCTCCCGATATGATAGGAATGTAATCTTTGAATTTTGTTGTAACTAACCAACGCCGTGATTTGTAGAATGCAAGTGCACATTGTCAAACAAATGCCAAGTCTGAAAGCCGGGTATGTAGACCCTCAAGCTATAGCCCAACCAAATTTTAATTACCCTAAATAGTAGAAACTGGATGCCAAAGAGCTAGCTGCTGCAAAGACTCTTCGGGAGAAAGAGCGCATCTGTACGGCGAAACTAAAGGAAGAGTCCCTTAAGGTTGCGGCATACATTGCTCTGGCTTTCAAAAATCTACAACAACACTCTACTATATGGCTACCATACAACTTCGAGTAAGTTCAACTATATACTTAAAGCTTTGTTCGATATATTTTATTCGATGCAAAAGAGCTTATCTAGTTCTATGATTAAATCCATGCAGCAACCACTGAATTTGTATAGTCGTCGATGTCGGGAGGAGCATGGCATGGGTCTTTGATTCAATAGATAAGGACCCGGCGACATACAAAGACTTCATATCAATTCTCAAGACGTATACATATCGACAATCCTCATTAGCTTATATGTTTGTATACATACTTGTAACGTTCACTTATGGATACTAACAAGTTGTATTTGCTAAAATAATTCGAACAGGGCATTTAGGTTCTATGTCACTCATCATCACGGAAGGCATGATCCAGCGAGGAAGGAAAAGCTGGCTATAAAAACACTATGTGCGGTAAGTGTAACTTACTTCTTCAGTACTCCGTTACATGGCTGTCAAAAGCATTACCTAACATTTTCATATGCAAAACACACAGTGCCCCAAGCAAAGGCCTGGGAGTGTACATTGTGGATACTATATATGTTATATGATGGGTAACACCAGTGCCTACAGGAGACACCCCTTAAGGGTAAGTTTGAACCTCTTCATCAGTAGTATAAAAACTTCGTACATGGTATAAAATATTAAACCGAAACTTGTTCTCTTGTAGTGGAGAGAAGAGAAAGAAATGAAAAAAGACCCATACAAGGATGACCAACTCTTAGAGCTCGTCGGTGACCTTTGCAACTTCATATTGGACCAGATTGTACACGTCAAAGGCGCCTACCATGACCGAGAGTCTGACTTAGGTAGAAATCCTCAGTACCAACACCTTCATGAGACTGAAAGGCTAGCTCTAGGACGTTGATAACAATGTTTATAGAATTTGTATATTAAATGATGGATTGTATATATCCTTATGAATTGGACTTGTAATTGTAGTTTATATAATACTATTGTGCTGGTAGTCGCGTTCGGAACGTTAGTCGCGGGGCGTTCGGCAACGCGAACGTGGTTCGGAACGTTGGTCGTGGAGCATTCGGCAACGCGAACACTGGATGGAATACGCGGAAACAAACAGTTCTGGTCGAATTTGAATTTTTTTTACGGAAAAACGTACTGTAGGGGCGGTTCTAGATTGAACCGCCCCTACAAACAGGTATTATAGAGGCGGCTGGCACTATAGCCGCCCCTACAAATAGATTTGTAGGGGCGGTTGGTGATTGAGCCGCCCCTACAAATAAATTTGTAGGGGCTGTTCGTAATGCCAGCCGCCCCTACAAATCGATTTATAGGGGCGGCTCAATCACCAACCGCCCCTATAAATGCATGATTTGTAGAGACGGTTCGGTAGGGGCGACTGGCCAAACCGCCCCTACAAAGGGTTACCGGCCGCCCCTAAAAATACTTTATGTAGTAGTGTATATATATATATATATATATATATATATATATATATATATATATATATATATATATATATATATATATATAGAGAGAGAGAGAGAGAGAGAGGTAATCATATTTATGATATATATAAGTATTATTAGATCGATAGTGGAACATACTTTCACTACTAAAAACTGACATGGAAATACAAAATACGGACAGAAAAATGTGAAAACTAATTTCTCTATTAGTACACCACCCATAGAATAAATAGAAAATTTTCATGTTGGTGGACCAGCTTCCCCGTCGATATACTAATTTCCTTGCCGGTAACAGGAAAATTTCTAGCCACCAGATCTAGAAGTCTATTCCTATCACAATTCACAAGTAACCACCAGGAAAATTGGTGTCTGTCGTCAGAAAAAAACAAACAGTTCTATCGGTTTCATAATAAATTTATATATAGAGATAGAAATATATATTGATACTATTCTGGGTATATATTTAGCCAAACTTTAAAAGGTTTGATTACTTGGAACGTGAGATATGCACTTGTTTTGAAATGGAAGAGTATATACTATGTGTACAAAATCATGTAGACAGTACTGGATGGCGCACTGGTGGGTGCTGGTGTGCAGTGCCTGTCTGCACATATATAGGCCATATACGAGAGGTAATGAATCGAAGTGCACGAACGTGCCTGACCCACTGAGTTACTGACCCGCCCGGGCCGAGCCCAGAGAGATGCCGTCGGCCGCCGGCCACTACCTTTGCCTCACCACCAGTTCAAGTTTGTCATTTCGGTAAAACATGATTATACCGTCCATGCATATGACGACGATTGCATTTGCATGGCGTCCGTCGTCCAGTACGATACCTTGTTTTGTATATATCACGTATGTGCACTCCCACCGGCCGTGTGGTATTGCACAGAATATATGAACATTTGTGACTTTATTATGGACCGTGACCAACCCAAGCAGAAGCTAAGCTGCGGCAACAGAAATTTGGTGACTTGTAAAGCTAGCCGGCCTGGCAATGCACGAGTCACGTACAGCTCAATCGACCCCGAGACGTACAGTCACATGCATGTGACATGGTGCCTTAGCTTTGTGTGCATGAAAGCGCCGCGTGCCTGTCCATTCCTGTATCGTCGTCCTTCGATCGATCACAAAAGAGGAGGTAACAAAATTAAAAGCAGTCCTACCCGGCGACTCGAATAGCAAAGGCAAAGCCGACCGATCGAGAACATGCACAGGGCCAGACTGCTAGCTGGGGATCATTGGCAACCAAGCATGCAAGCATGTCGACTCACTTGTATGCTCACCTACTAGTCATAATCAGTGGCTCTACCGTCTCGATCGTCCTCACATCCTCCACTGCACTGGACTCACCTGCATACTTATGTGTGTTGTCGTTTCCTCCCAGGGAGGGGGGAAGTCAAGTCGTCGTCTCTTCTGCGCGCTCACATGCAGCTACTATGACCTAAACGGCTGCCTAATGATACAGCTTTTCTCCACACACTCACACCGGCCACAAGATCACGGTAGGTACATACAGTGTATGTACGTATGCACGTCGTATATATCCCTTCTCCTTTAATTTCTCGTCGCAGTACGTTCGTGAACGGCTGCGGCTAGCTGATCACCTGACCGCATTGCAATTGCATGCATGCATGTGTGTACGTGTCTGAACATCGTCGATCACCTAGCAAGCTAGAGCTAGCACCGCACGACACCAATATCTTCGGTCTTTGTCTGCAGATCTCACATTTTCTCATCGGTGGTCTGGTCGTCGTACACGTCATCGCCGCTCGCCGGGGATATATAGGCCACCCACGGCTCTCCACTGCTGCGTGTACAATACATCGTCAAAACGAGAGCCGGGCTAGCTAGCTAGAGCTCCATCAAGTGATCGATCGGTCATGACGATGGCTAGAGCCACGACCACCATGGTCGCGCTCTGCTTCCTCCTCAGCTGCGTCTTCTCGGCCCTCACCGTCGACCCGCCCACGCTCGCCGCCTCGGCACCGCCGCCGACCGCGTCGTCCACGTCATCCATCATCATCGACGACATCATCCGAGTCCTCGCCGACACCACCACGGCGGCGCGCATCCGCACGGACGCCGAGGCCACGGCGCGCGCGTCCACCGACTTTGGCACCAACGTGACCGTGGACGCGGCCCGCCCGGCGGCCGTGTTCTACCCGTCGTGCGCGGCCGACATCGCCGCGCTGCTGCGCGCGTCCAGCGCCAGCGCCTCTCCGTTCCCGGTCTCCGCGAGGGGCCGCGGCCACTCTACCCAGGGCCAGGCCACGGCCCCCGGCGGCGTCGTCATCGACATGGCGTCGCTAGCAGGGCCCCACTCCGCCACCGCGAGCAGGCTCGCCGTGTCGGTGGACTGGCGCTACATCGACGCCGGCGGCGAGCAGCTGTGGGTGGACGTGCTGCAAGCCGCGCTGGCGCACGGCCTCACGCCGCGGTCCTGGACGGACTACCTCCGCCTCACCGTCGGCGGCACGCTCTCCAACGCCGGCATCAGCGGCCAGGCGTTCCGCCACGGCCCGCAGATATCCAACGTCCTCGAGCTCGACGTCGTCAAGGGGACCGGGGAGGTGGTCACCTGCTCCAAGCACAAGGACGCCGACCTCTTCCACGCCGTGCTGGGAGGGCTGGGGCAGTTCGGCATCATAACACGCGCGCGGATCCCGCTGGCGCCGGCGCCGGCCAGGGCCCGCTGGGTGCGGCTCCTCTACACAGGCGCCGCGGACCTCACGGCCGACCAGGAACGGCTCATCGACGACGGGCGCCGCGCCGGCGCGCTGGCCGGACTCATGGACTACGTCGAGGGCTCCGTCCTCACCGACTTCCAGGGCCTCATCGGCAGCTGGCGCTCGCAGCCGCCGTCGTCCTTCTACTCGGCGGCCGACGCCGCGCGCATCGCCGCGCTAGCCAAGGAAGCCGGCGGCGTCCTGTACTGCCTCGAGGGCGCGCTGTACTACGGCGGCGCCAGCGACACGACCGCCGCAGACGTTGACAAGGTAACACGATCGATGGCCCGCCGCCCGCCGCCAGCCGCCGGTTTTCTTTCTACGTGCATACGCCAGCCACATGATCGTTCTCGATCGGTTAATAAGTTTGGGTCGTGGTTGATCTGGATTATTATCGTCTTCAACTTTTGGCGTGCGACGCATGCATGTCTGGCTGCATCTACAACGGTGCAAGCTAGTAAGCTGGTGGGGCAGCATCGGCAGTCGTGCAGCGTCAACATCGTACTTGCATGGCCTGCCGTTGTCGGTCCCTTGTCGTGCATATCATTCCAAAGCTTTTTGGGCACTTTTCTCTAGCTAGCTACTCCAACATACAGTACTAGTTTCAATTTTATAAGACTTGCATGCATCCATTTGAAGAGTCAAAGCCTCAAAAGTTAGCCTTGTTTAGATCCCACCCTAAAATCTAAAATTTTTCAAGATTCTCCGTCACATTAAATCTTGCGGCACTATGCATGGAGCATTAAATGTAGGTAAAAAGAATAACTAATTGCACAGTTTGCTCGTAATTGGCGAGACGAATCTTTTAAGCCTAAATAGTCCATAATTGAACATTTTTTACCAAATACAAACGAAAGTGCTACAGTAGCCAAAAGCCAAAAATTTTCGCATCTAAACGGCGCCTTAGCCTCGCCTCGCATAATGCAATGAATGGAGTGCAAACTGGCGCCACAACAACAGCTGTACACACATTCACGCTATCACAAGGCCTTACAAACATTCATCACAGTTCATGCACACTTAATTAACTAACAAATTTTGTAACAACTTCATACACAAACCGACAACAATGACCATTCTACAACATTGTGTAGCATAGAATGAGTCAAATTAAATTTCTCCGATCAAGACATAGTCTCTACAGGTACACCCCTAAAATCATCCAGATGGTACCTTGTATTTCTGAAAGGACCCATGTATCTTGACTCCCGTGCATAACCAACGTCCACCAGATAGTAGCGGCCTGTTGAGATGGAGATCCGTGGGCGACGGTCCGGACTCACCTGCACAACGAGAACGTAGGGGTCAAATCCGGAGGGGGAGGGATGACGCCGGACGCGTAACCGGGTTTACCTGTCGCCGGCAGACGGGCGTCGATGGCGGCGGGTTCGGGGAGGGATGCGGAGCAGACAGTCGCCACGGAAGGCTATCGACGGCGACGGTGCGCCCTCACGGCGTTGCGAGGCGGGCAGGGACGGATTCGCTTATGGCGGCCGGGGCAGGCACGGCGAAGCGGAGGTCACGGCCGTCGTGGCTGGCGCGGAGGTGAGAGGCTGAGCGGCGCGCGAGCGAAACCCTATCGGCTATCGGGGGAACGGGATGATGGGAGGGAATGCGAAGCGGAGCTGAGGGTCGGCTTGTAGATCAGCCGTTCGGCTGGTGCTAGTCCGCCGAACGGCTGGGCTGTTCAGCCCAACCAAAATCAGCCTAGCCAGCCAATTAAGCCCAGCCGAATACACCCTATAAGTTTTAAAATATTAGATAAGTACTTTGATTTTGCAAAATATTTTGGTTTTCAAGAACGGCTAAATGTTTTGCTCCAACAAACATTTTAGTTTCTAAAACTATGGCTTTATCAAAATCATAGTCCTTTTGGACTTTCAGAAATCGCACCCACAATCTCTTTTTTCTAAACCGCGTTTTGTATGGCTTTACCCTATATATATAACAGTTTGTTGATAGCATAATTTCTAAACTACATCATCCAAACAGCTCCGTAATTTTTACTGAATATTTAAGTAGACATTATTCACCCACACATTTCGTAAGCTAAAAGATCACCGGTAGCGGCAGGCATGTGGAGTTCGGGTACACACTTCACAAAAAAAAACGAAGTACACACCTAACTTTCCATTTTTGCTCTTGTAAAAAATAAATGTAGTTGTACGTTTGTACAATGAGTGTTTAGGCCAGAGCAATAATTTCACAAAACGCCTTTTTTCGAAATGCTTGCACAAGCTTTTAGTTGGCCAATTTGAATAATCTCCTATATGAATCTTAACCTCCTAGCTTCTGATTTTTCTTTTGAAAAACAGTTGTCCTATATACTATACGGACCTGCTTAATTAGACATACTGAATATTTTGGAGTTTTTAGATGGCTAGTAGTTAAAAATCTTATCTTGCCTCTATGATAAATAAACATTATGTAGTTTATTTTATTAAGATGCATACAATACATATCATTTTGTGAACACAAAACAAAGAAACAAGAAATACTTTTGACAACAAGTTGTTGGAAATTCTATGTAATTTAGACTGCTAACACCTTAATTAACCATTGATGGTACATTTGCAGTTAATTGGCTATAATGTTTTTGATAATACTACTCCAGTTGGATAAGAAGAATAAGTCATGACCACTATGGAGTAGCTAGCTAGCTAGAGACAAATGATTCAAGTATAGTCATATGATAAGACTAGCGCCCAAAAACAAAAATATATTTACAAATGTACTCCTACAAGTATTAGTAGTTGGCTATAGAAACGAATCATTCACCTACTAGCTAGAGAGGGTACTCCTACAATAATGCAAGATGCCAAGATCTAAATACTGCACAGCTTGCATTCACATACTAGCAAGCTAGACACGTGAGTACATTTCATCACTGTTATACCAAATACTGCACAGCTCGCATATTCACACATACTAGCAAGCTATAGCTAGACCGGCGTCATATCAGCTCTGCCAACGACGGATCTGTTTGCACCAACGACAGCAACAGCACGTACACTAGCATCTCTAGGTACAAGATGTGTCAGTTGGGACGGCCAAGTTTTTTCCACGAAAGTGAGTGCTTGTTTAGTTTCTAAAAAGTACTGCAGTACCCATCACGTCGAATTTTGTGATACGTGTATGGAGCATTAAATGTAGACGAAAAAAAACTAATTACACAGTTTGGTTGGAAATTGCGAGACAAACGTTTTGAGTCTAATTAGTCTATAAATGAACACTAATTGGCAAATAAAAATGAAAGTGCTACAGTAGCTAAATTCCCAAAATTCGCGAACTAAACACGCACTGACCGTGCAAGCAGACGCAGTCGAGCACCACAATCTATATCCGTCCATATCAACTAGACTACCATGGTGCAAGTTGACGTGTACTCGCGCCTGGACACATGCAAAGCAACAGTAGTGACCGAATCTTTGCACACAACGTGACAGTTGTCCATCATATCGATCAAAAGCCACTCATCTCATGATGCATGCAGGGCGTGGAGGTGTTGGTGCGCGAGCTGCGGTACGCGCGCGGGTTCGCGTTCGTGCAGGACGTGTCGTACGTGCAGTTCCTGGACCGCGTGAGAGCCGGCGAGCGCAAGCTCCGCGGCGAGGGCCTCTGGGACGTGCCGCACCCGTGGCTCAACCTCTTCCTCCCGCGCTCCCACATCCTCGACTTCGCCGCGGGCGTCTTCCACGGCGTCCTGCTCCGCACCGGCGGCGGCGGCAGCAGCGGTGGTCCCGTGCTCGTCTATCCCATGAACCGGGGCAAGTGGGACGGCGCCACGTCGGCGGTGCTCCCCGACGACGAGGACGAGGTGTTCTACACGGTGGGGATCCTGCGGTCGGCGGTGGCGGACGGCGACCTGCGGCGCATGGAGGAGCAGAACGCGGAGGTGGCACGCTTCTGCGAGGCCGCCGGCATCCCGTGCACGCAGTACCTGCCCTACTACGCGACGCAGGCGGAGTGGGCGGCGCGCCACTTCGGGCCCCGCAGGTGGGACACCTTCCTCCACCGCAAGAGGAAATACGACCCCATGGCGATCCTGTCGCGCGGCCAGAGGATTTTCTCGTACCCACTTGCCTGATGATATGATCGTCGTGTTGCTGGCCGGCCGGCTGCATGAAATAATGCAAGCAAGCAAGCATCAAGGCATGGCTGGTGTTTTGCATTAATTTGCTGATGAGTAGTCAAGTGATACAGTTACTACGTACTACTAGCTAGCTGTCTAGATAATAGTAGTGATAGGCATGCATGCACGTCAAAAGTTGATCGAGCAATGCAAAGCGCATGACAAGAGTGTACGATTGAACAGTTGTGTAGTACTGTTGTCAGTGTGGCCTCGATCTGATGAGTATGACCATTGCGCATGAATAAATTGTTATATATACATGCATAGATAAATAAACGTGCATATATATGTATCAGTAACTAATGATACTGTAGTAAAATACTACTCCCTCCGTCCACAAAGATACAACTTCTTGATGACTAAATTTTGACCAAGTTTATACCGAATAGTATTAACATTTATGTCTTCAACTAAATCTATTATAAAAGTCCATGTATGCATAGATAATTAGGTCATATTAATTTGGTATATTTCTGCTTTACTGATTGAGCAGTTTTTCTTTGTTGGCTTCAACTGTTGTACGTTTGATAAAAAACAACTTCTCTTTTTTACTCGCCCTCGAGCTGTACACATCATATCCTACGAAAGAATCTGCGGCAGTACACAGTGGACGGTTTACTTGTCACTGTTCTATGGATATTGCTAGATCCCAGCAAGATCTCTGTTGTACTGCCTAGGAAAGAGACAGGCCGCGCACAGATCCCTCGAGCCCACGTCGATCGTCCCCACAGCCACATGCCACATGAGACTTGAGAAGCTCCAACGAGTGGCTAGATCGATTCGGACGAGATTTGCAGCAGCTGCAGGAAGGACAAGTTAGCTCTTGGCGCCTCGGCATGTGACGACACACGTACGGCACTTCGAAATACACAGGGCCGAAACCTAGCAGACCAAAATAAACAAAATAAACTGAAAACAATGTTTATTGTAGCAGCATAGAACAGATGAACAATGCGGGAGTTTTCTACTGGAACAATCAATTACATGTACCATATATAGAACATTTCGGAAATCTTTGGAACAATGAATTGTACTACTAGCAGAACAACAAATCAACAAGAATGAAATAATTCCAAAAATAACATAGAACTGATGATTTTTTCATGATGGAACAACCAAAATATAGCTACAATATCATAATAGAAAATTTTGAAATTCTTGGAATAATTGAGTTGTATTAGTAGACCAATATATTTGTCACAAATGGAACTAAGGATTTTTGTTTTCATATTGCAACAACCAAAATATAGCTACAATATCACAGAAAAAGAATCTAAACTCTTGGAGAAATTGAATTGTACTCCTTTCGTCCCGAAAAGAATGCAATTTTAGCATAGTACTGAGTCAAATCATCTTAATTTTGACCAAGTTTATATAGAAAAGAGTATCAATATTTATATACCAAATTATAATCTTTGTTAAGTATATTTTAATAGTATACCTATTTAGTGCCATAATTATTGAGTTTTTTTTATAAATTTGGTCAAACCTTAGATAGTTTGACCAAGAAGAGATCTAGAATTGCATCTATTTAAGAACGAAGGTAGTATTAATTAGTATAGAACAATCAAAATTGTCACTAATATAATTACTTTTAGGCATCTTAGCTTGCATGCAAGATGAATTCACACTGTGTCCGAAGTGTTTTTTACTGTAAAAGTGTGAGCATGTATATATACTAGTAAAAGCTTATAATAACATGCATGTATGCATAGCAAACTCCAAGAAAATAAAAAAGGAAAGATCCCTATAATATAATAGTGCAGTGCATATATAGCAATGAATAGGATTAAGGCCTCATTTAATAGAGCTCTGGCCCCAGTGAGAAGTCGTTTTTACCTCTAATGTCTAAATAAACTGGGAGCTGGTGAAGCCACTATTTATTTTAGCTTCACTGGCTTCTCTGTGCACTATATAAAGGAATTGGGGCCATTAAACATGACCTAAAGTGTTGGATTGACGCTTTGACTCACTTTTTTTAGAAAAAAGAATTTTTATTTTGGTCTCTGCAAGAGTTTTGCACACAACCAATTCTTATTACAAATCCAGTCTCTTGCTATTTTTTAAGCTCTCAAAAAGCAAAACCAAACAAAGGGAAAATTGATTAAAGCTGATCCAAGTCGTTGGCCCAGTTCGTCCATCACATTTAATTTGCAGCACAATGATTTCCACTTCGCCCAAGGACCATGCATTTTACCTTTCTTCTTCTTCTCCAATGGATCAATTATTTATCTGAAACAAAAAAACTGTTGTCTTCAATGGCCCAATAATCAAAGGAAAGTTTGATTTTGACAGTAACCTCACTTTCATTGACGCTTGCGATCGATTAGTTTTTGCTTCATCAACGTCAACAGCATAAGTGCAGGGTAGCTTTTGCTTTCACTTGGAGCTGGCACGGCCCACGGGTTGCTTTCGCACATCATATGCAAACCGACAGGTAGTTCAAAACATCGTCGTCATGACCAGATTCGATAGATTATAACTTACCTCAGAAATTAATCGATCAGAATCCTATTAGCTTGACTTAGTCTAAACATCTTTCTAAAAGGGAATAAATACAGTGATGATCAAACTAGTCCCTTGTTGAGAACAGTAGGATCGAGAGGTAGCTAACGCGATGGCGATTGATGGAGCAAGCTAGCTAACGCGATGGATCGATGGATGGATGACAATGTTCCAATAACCGATGTACTGTATTTGGATTATATTGTCAGTCCAGCCGCCGTAAGTAGCCATCGTTTGGGATCTGATACAGATCTCTCTGCATCCGATCCGATCTGATCCTAGCAACAAAGGATAGATCTCCCAGGGTACACACGTGGATGTCTGCCTGCTGTCTGGACGATCGACGATGGAACCTGTCGGCTGTGGCGTGCATGCATGCCCATCTGTCATCGTCTTTGAATGAACTGCATGCCGGGCCTGTTTGGATGTCTTCTCAGTTTCCCTGTACTGGGTCTGATCATATAAGCTCCAACTGATCCAGGACATGCAGCGCCTGGCTGTACAGAACCGGTGTTTGGTTGCCAGGTCCATGCGACACATGCAAAATTGACATGCAGGCTCACATGTTTGGTTCATTGCATTAGAAAGAGTCCAATTACCACTTGCATACAATGGTAACGTTACCACCAACATCCCTACAGAGTGCATGGTCTATTACAACACATTGGCAAACAAAGGTTACATGAGCTTCCAAATTAAAAACACAATAACCATGGCTTGGAAACAAATAATGATATGAGCACATTGACAGCTAGCTTTCTTCTTAACAGCAATGACACACTACGGGAGAACGCAGATTTGCCGAGTGCCGCCTGCTTTGTCGAGTGCCAAAAATCGGGCACTCGGCGAAGCCACTCTTTGCCGAGTGCCGGATCGGATGGCACTCGGCAAAGTCTAGCACTCGGCAAAGAGTGGCTTTGCCGAGTGCCACAGAGTGCCCGGCACTCGGCAAAGGGCGGCACTCGGCAAAAGCCCTCTTTGCCGAGTGCAACACTCGGCAAAAAGTGGCACTCGGCAAAAAAAAATGGCACTTGACAGCCGAGCCCGCCCACGCCGTCAAATTTAAAAAAAAAATTCTTTGCCGAGTGCCGATGCTGGCACTCGGCAAAGAGGGCATTTGCCGAGTGCCAAGGCCCTGCACTCGGTAAAGATCCCTTCTTTGCCGAGTGCCACTTCCTGGCACTCGGCAATTTTTTTTTTGTTTTTTTTTTTGACCCATTTTTTTGTGAGGCCTTCCCACATTATTTAAAACTCCATGTTCAAATTTGGGATAATTTTGACTTTTTTTGCTATATTTTGTTAGTTTTTTTTGTTTCGTTGAATTTTATGGAATATTTCAAATTTGAACTGCAGGTGCATGGAATAATCGAATTTGGTCGTTCAAAAAATGATATTCATGATATTTGGTGTATGTTGAGGCCGTATCCAGGAACTCACATGAAATTTCGAGCATCTTGTTGACGTAACATGACGAGGTACCTGCGGGAAAAGTGTATTTAAATTATATAAAATCCGAACGAAGTCCGAAAATGACGAAACTTGTCGGGGCGTCGTATTATCGCATGTAGAGTCTATAGTAAAAAATTGAGAAGGTTTCGAGCAAGTTGCGATGTTGGATGCCTAAAACCCAGACATCTCCACATGTGATCACCATTTTTTTCCCGCAGGTACCTCGTCATGTTACGTCAACAAGATGCTCGAAATTTCATGTGAGTTCCTGGATATGGCCTCAACATACACCAAATATCATGAATATCATTTTTTGAACGACTAAATTCGATTATTCCATGCACCTGCAGTTCAAATTTAAAATATTCCATAAAATTCAACGAAACAAAAAAAACTAACAAAATATAGCAAAAAAAGTCAAAATTGTCCCAAATTTAAACATGGAGTTTTAAATAATATATTAAGGCTACAAAAAAATAATGGGGCAAAAAAACAAAAAAAAATTTGCCGAGTGCCGGCCCTAGCACTCGGCAAAGAGGGCCTTTGCTGAGTGCCAGGAAGTGGCACTCGGCAAAGATTTTTTTTTTTTAAAAAAACAAAAGCCTTTGCCGAGTGCCGGCTCGGCCCAGCACTCGGCAAAGGGGGAACCCTAACTAAATGTGTGGGCCGGCACACACACTCACTCACTCCACACGCCACCAGCTCGCCCCGCACCCGCCGTCGGCCGCCGCCGCCCCCGCCCGCCCCGCTCCACCCCGGCCCCGACCGCCCCGCGTCGCCCCGTCCCCGACCCGCCCCTGCGAACCCCGCAGTCAGCGCGCCGCTGGCCCGCCGCCCCGCCGCGGCACCACCCCCCCCCCCCACCCCGGTCGGCCACCGGCCATCGGATCCGGGACGCCCCGGCCGCGCTCAGTGTCAGCGCCCCCTGCCCGCCCTCGCCCGCTCCGCGCCGCCCCCCCCACCCCGTCAGCCTCCGGCCAGCGGTTCCGGGCCGCCCGGCTGCTCGGACCCCGCAGCGGTGCGCCCGGCCGCGCTCCACTTGCCCAGCGTCGCCCCAGCGATCCGCCGTGGCCCTGGAGGAGGAAAGAAGGTAGCAGGAAGAGAAGAAGGAAGAAAAGGAAGAAAAGGAGGAAGAGGAGAAGAAAGAAGAAAGAAGAAGGAGGAGGAAGAAGAAGGAGGAGAAGGGGAGAGGGGGAGGAAGCCGAGGTGGAGGGGACGAACGTTCGTCCACGTCGTCCACATCGCCCACGCCGTCATCCCCGCCCTCACCGGAGGAGAAGGTAAAGCCGCAGGGTTGTCGGCCATCGCGCCGTTTATGTCGTTGACGGCCTTCGTGCCGGGTTTGTGGTTGTGTTGGCCATCGTGCCCCAAATGTGGACGTCGGCCATCGTGCCGACAGTTTTTCTTGTAGGTTTTGGAAACCTCCCCATGCAGGGGAGGTTCTGCCGAAATTTTCAACTTTTAGTGATGTTTTTCTTCTTTTGCAGAGCAAGACCTGTCGGAGGGGACCCGGAGAACCTCGACGACCCTGATCGTCTTCATCGGTGTTGCGGTCCTGCCTGCACAGCGCTGACTCGCCATTGCACCGACTCACCACTATGCCGCTAGCCTGTCTCCACCGCCACCCTAGGTATAATTGAGCTCTCTTCCTTACCGTTGTAGTACGTAGATCGGTGTAGCCCAGTTAGACGTCTCCCGTCCGAAACAGATATGGTTGGGGGAAGGCAAGAAGCATGGGCGGTTCTGGCTTGGCGACGACGTCCTCAACACAGGCTCTACTCCTCCTCTGAACCGCCTCCGAGCAGCGAGCACCAGCTCTAGCGTGCCCATAAGCCAACGGCCGACAACGGTGGCGACACTCCAGGTAAGTATTCTAGTTTCATTCGTCGTTCTTTGACTTTTACGTTCCTTAGCTCTATAATATTGAAACATTGGGGTCAAATGTTGCAGGCCGAGCTGCTGCAACTTCAGGCCCAGTAGGAGGCCTAGGAAGCTGAGCGGGCGGCTGAGCGGGCCGAGCGGGAGGCCGAGCGTCAGAGGCTACAAGCTGTTGAGGCCCAACAAGAAGGTTTGCTCAGGTTCGTGCAACAACTTGGGGAGCAACAATGTTGGCAGATCCCACTACACCTACTTGCACCACAACCACCACCACAGTCTACTCCGGTGAGTATGTTTTACTTTCTGTGCTCATACTTAGTGTCAAACCTAGAGATGGCCTTCGTGCCGGATTTGTTGATGTGTGGGCCTTCGTGCCAGGTTAGTTGATGTGTCGGCCTTCGTGTCGGAAATGTGGTTGTCGGCCTTCGTGCCGATGTTTTTCTTGTAGGTTTTGAAAACGTCCCCGTGTAGGGGAGGTGCTGCCAAAATTTTGAACTTTTCTTTAAACTCCTTACATTTTTATCTTGTCACTCACATGCAATATCTTCTTTTTTGTGCAGCGGACATCGGGGGCGGCGTCGAACCAGGTCGAAGGGTCGCCGGCATCGCAAGTTGGGCCATCCGCACTCAGACCATCGCCGGGATCGCACGCTGGGGCGCAGTCGCCGTGAGCCGCTTGCGGAGTAGTTTCTATGTATCAAACTTGTGAACTTGTGGACTATGAACTTGTGGTTTGTAATAAATTGTGGATTTCAGACAAATTTGATCGTTTGTAATATATAAATGTGGTTTGTAATTTATTGCTGTTGAATTGTGGTTTCTATTATATATATATGCATTGTTGTTTAAATGGAAAAGCAAAAAACAAAAAAAAGAAATTTAGAGGTGGCTTTGCCGAGTGCAATGACCATTGCACTCGGCAAAGAAAATTTAAAAAACATAAAAAACACCCTTTGCCGAGTGCCGGTGCTGTGGCACTCGGCAAAGAGGTTTAAAAAAACAGATTTCTTTACCGAGTGCCGGGGCTGTGGCACTCGGCAAAGAATTTTAAAAAAAATAGACGGCGTCGGCCGTCGGCCGACGATGTCAAATCTTTGCCGAGTGCCCGAAATTTGGCACTCGGCAAAGCAACCTTTGCCGGAAAGGGATTCGACGGAGGCTCTTTGCCGAGTGTTGCACTCGGCAACAGGCACTCGGCAAAGAGCCCGCCTCCAGTAGTGACAGGCTTTTCTTCAACTTCGTCAATGTAATTTTGTTTCTTTTGATGATAGAATGCTGCATAGGCCTCTTCCCTTGTCTTGTACTTCTTGTACATGGCTCCTGAGAACCCAAGGACCTCATTTGTGCATGCCTTGCAGCTTGGAAACACACCAGTACTCTGGCCATTTGTAACAACATACCATGAACCCATTCTATTAAACAGTTAACAAGCCATGAAATAAAGAAACGGTCCAATGCTCACCAACATGGAATGAAATGCAATATCATTGGGAATAGGCATGTGCTCAGATTAGTAAGAAGTGTAACTTTGAAAGCATAAGCAATGGTCACAAGCAGAAAAATAAATTGCAAATATTTTTCACATCACAGCAATGGTCACAACTCTAATCAGCATAAGCAGTGGAGAAGCTAGAACCAAATATAGGGGGGTGCGAGTAAAGTTTAAACTTTTAACAAAATTTTAGATATAATTCGTAAATTTTGGCGGTTTCATGATTTTTTAAAAAAAATATCGTATTTTATAAATGTTACCATATCCTATAACACTGAGTTTGTACATATCTTGGCGATTTTTTTCTGAGAGACCCGGATAGAAGCGTACCCTCATATATACGAGCGCACAACTTATCCCTATAAACGCAGGCACATACACTTTATCCCTATAAACACCTCTGAAATACTAAGTTGGACTGGCAAATCTCGAGATTGACGAAGTCATCGTAGGTGTCTCGCTATTGACGGGCACATCTTTTACCAATGAAGAAGTGGGACGGGCATGTCCACATGCATTATTTGTCATGGCTCCGACTGCTTGCTATAGTGGACGAAGGCACCCGAGCCGGTGAAACAAAAAATAGTAGTTCTAGTGGCTCTTCTAGTTCATTTCAATAAGATAGATAGAAATGGCTTTCTACTATAGTACACTGAGGAGCCAGAGCCAGAGCTTAATCCAGTTGAAGCTCTACACAATGGGAACTTAGACAAAAAAAAAGATGGGGTGCACAATTTTATTTTTGGTATATGATTTTTGCACTGAAGCTAAAATACAAAAATGTGAGAAAAGCTAAAATACGTTGGTTTCAACAGTGGAATGTAATATACTTTTTGCATGCAACTATTAGGACTTTGGCTTTCTTTAATCAACCGAGCTAGGGATATATGATATGCTTGATAGCTGGCATGGGATTAAAACTCTTCTTTTGCCGCTCAACCTTGGTTTGCTAGATCTGTGGGTGCATTAATTTTTGGCAAGGGGGTGCACATGTGGTAAAAAAATGATAGTTAGCACTAAGTTTTAATTTTGGCGTGGGTGCATCTGCACCCACTGTCACATACACAGCTTCGCCTCTGAGCATAAGCATATAAGGAAGGAATCACAGATTAGAATAGCATTGCATATCATAGGCAATGGTCAATAGTTCATGGATCTCAGCTAATTCCATCTGCATACTACCTGACTGATCAACCCAGGCAACATCTCACAATCCCTGCCATACAACATGTGGCACATCAACCAAATCACCAGTTTATGCCACATTTACCTAACATACTTGCCCATCATCAATATAATTTGAGCCTAGTGTTACCAGCCCTCATTGGTTACTAAGATTACACAAAATAGTTAGGGACTACTCAAAATAGTCAGCCACTGCACAAAAGAAGGAGCAGCACAAGTGTTGCAGCTGCACTCCCAAAAGAATGATCAGTCAATACCCAAGCTGCCACACTCACATGTAGTAGTGCTTGGCAAGCCAAGTCCTCATCCAAAGGACATGGTGACGCTCAATCATCCCCACAAATGCATCACCTTCAGCCTTGTTGTCAAGCAAGTGAGAGTATGCCACAATCAAACCCTCTTTAGGAAAACCAGGCATGTACATCACTGCACCATATAGATCTGGATGCATAATCTCAGGTTTCTCTGGTTTGGTCTCACGAATAGCAGATGCCACGTCCTTGACAGCATCAGTCATCTGGTAGAAAATAGTAGTGTCCTCCTTAGTAAACACAGACCTGTTTCTTTTGTTGCCAGCACCAGAGTCACTATCGCCTTCTTTGCCATCCTTAGCACACTTACCCAACAGTTTAGCAGCATCATGACTGCTCTTTGCACCTTTGCCATCCTTTGATGGCTCAATCTTTATGCTGCTATCAGAAAACTCAGCTGGGGTTCCCAAAGGTTCATTTGACCCCATAGCATATTTCCCTGTGGCTTGACCATTACCAAAGATGGTCATCATCTGCTGGTAGTTCTCTATGGGCTTGTTTAAAAACTCAGCATCCTTAGGATGAGCCTAAGTTACCAGTTGGGGGAAGGTCAGTAAGATGTAGGTAATATTTGTAAGCAGGACAAGAAGGAAAAGAGGGTAACAAGAAGTAACAGCACCCACACACACCTGAATGTGCCCCATGTAGTGCTCTTCCTCTAGGCTTATCATGTGACATTCTTCATTCCAATGAGCACCACTCAACTCCCTCAGCTTTGACACTTTAACCCACCTCTGCCTCCACTTCCTCAAGTGATTGTACACTTGAATTCCTGTCACCTCATTGCTAGTGAACTCACTATGAGCTTTGGCAACCTGGTTCAGGTGCACCTCCTTGAAACCCTTATCAGTCCTGACACCTGAGGAGATGAGCTGGCACATACAACGAAGAACAAAACCAGACATGACACTGGCCCGACGCATCCCACCCCTACGGCAGGAGCACCCTGCACCTCCTCAACCTCATCTCCCAACACAACCACATTCTGATCAGCCATCTCCTATTAACCATTGACCATTGCCTCAGTTACAAACAAATTAAACAGATGTATAAAGAAGTAACAGCATAGGTTGTGACCAAATCCGTAGTGAACAAAAAATGAGAGAGTTCAAACAAAGGTATATCAGCATAGCCTGTGACCAAAGCATCATTTAAAAGAATACATGATCATCATTGCAGCCGCCTATTCCCTCAAATTCATTGGAATTCATTCATCATTGAACATGAGCAATGCCTCAATAAAAAAGTTAACACATCATGACACATGCCTATAACCTGATAATAGCATAAATAATTCATCACAGCACATATCCATAACCTAATTAAAAAAATTTAAACATCACAGCACTTGTCCAACTGCATAGACATTACATAACATCAATTAAACATGGGAGTTGCCTCTATTTTCCCACATAAGGTTAGCCCACTCATCCCTCTTCCTACACCATGTTGCATTTTCTTCTAAAGGTACTTGGGGGCCTGCTACATTGTTAGTTGGATTAGGTTCCCAGTTTGACGCCAATGGAAAAACCTCATCTTCACCATGCCCAAGAATCCAGTTGTGGAGAATGCAACATGCAAGAACTAGTTTGACTTGTGTCTTGTAGGAATGAAATGGCTTGTGTGTCTAGAATGCGGAAACGATTCTTTAAGTCCCCAAACGCCCTATCGACAATCACTCTTAGGCTTAAATGCCTCAAATTTAACAACTCCCTAGCATTGGTAGGATAGTTTCTTCCACTATACTCGTTCAAATGATACCTAGTTCCACCGTAAGGGGAAGGAATCTAGGCCGACATGCATAACCCGCGTCGATTAGATAGAATTTCCCTAAAAATAGGTTAACTAGGCATGTATTAGTTTACGTCGTAGGGTTATGGCATGGTAAAGACAGAATAGCTATCAAATTGTGGTTAAGTACCTGGTGGAACCCTCAACCCGTCATCCCTCTCTAGTGCATCAGCAAGTATGAGGGCATTATGTGCTGACCCCTCCCATCCCGCTAGCACATAAGTGAACTTCAAATCAAAGTCCACCGCTGCCAGAACATTTTGAGTAGGATAATGCTTCCTACCCCTGAATGCAGCAACAATTTTTGCTGGAACTCTAGCACGTACATGAGTACCATCTATTGCACCAATACAATCCTACATGGTTTCAAATTTGACCTCAGTTATTGTATCCAAACGCACCAAGCTATGTACCATGGTCAGTTTTATTTGATTACCTTAAAATATGGATACCACCTGTGGCTGTTTGTGATCTTAAGTGATGTCTCATTGGATGGTGCCCTTATCATCTCCTCCCTGAGCCCTCCAATTGCATACAAAACCTCTCTAAAGTACCTACTAATGGTCTCGATGGACCTCCTAAAATTTTGATGGATAACTCTGAATCGTTGATTATGACCCACTACATGCAAGAACATAGCAACTTGCTCCTCTATATTATTGTTTATGGTGTCCCTAAGCAAGTGCTTCTCCCTAAATAGGTTGCACAAGTTGAAAAAAGCGGCTCTACGCATACGAAGCATTGCAACACATTCTATGTCATTACAGTTGTATATTTTGTCCAGGTTTGCTTGCCGTTCTTCGTCCATTGCACTCATCGATGCATATGTGATCCTAGGACATGACCTCTGTGCCAACCTTACCCTACTAATGAAAAATGCATACACGACAGCAATAAAGGCAGCAGCCTTAACAACAAGCAAACGTCTCTGTTCCCTCCAATCCATCTATTGTAAAAGGAAGATTGAACATCATTGATTAGAAAACAAATTATAACCCAAAATCACTTAAACAGTGCTATGTCGTTAACAATAATCCATGGATAATGTGCTCAAAATATATAGTCATCAATTCATCGGCTAGGACATGTGCTCAGAATGTATAGAGATCAAAATTCATTGGTTTGGACATGTGCTCAGTTTTTATGTTAAAAGAAAAAAAGTAGTAATCATTGGCATTCTCATGTTCTCAGATCTCGGTCAAAATTGACTGGTCGAACAGCCATTCAATCACATACCGACTACAGATCCAGAGGTACCAAAACAAAGAGTAAGGTTGGAAGAGGGGAAGGGGTGCCTTTCATACCGCGAGTGCTTGAGCAGGAAGGACGAGCAAAACAAAGACAGGTGAAGTGGCTACGGATCCAGAGAGAATAAGAACTACACAATAATTAAATGGGCATTAGTACCTCTCAATATCACAGTTCAACAAATGGAACATGAACAAAAGAAAATCTAAACATGGATTACTTGCCTGCTCTCTCAAGAACGGGTGAACCAAACAGATCAGAGCATACAGAGCAAACAAACTTCAATCAAACACGTAGATCGACAAGATTGAATGGGGGTAACAACAGATCGAGGATGAAATCAACCATACCTTGTAGGATTGGCTCGGGTCACCAGCGATTCCCCCCTCCAAACCCTAATGCATGAAAAAAATGTCACCACATATGCAGAGGAGAGGAGAAGATGAGGGAAGGAGATGGAGGATGGTGATGAAGAAAAGAGGAGGGAAGGAGAGGTCGGATGGGGACGGCCGACGGCTCACCTACGTTGCAGAACTAGAAGAGGAAGACGGGAGAGTCCAAAAGAAGAGAACGAAGTCGACGAGCTGGAGTGAGGGCCGAAGGGGGCGGCGGTGGGGATTTATCTCGCGCCAAAAGGGGCGGTAACCCTAGCCTTCCTGCGCGAATCGCCCACGCTCCCGCGCACACGCCATCGTCGGCCGCGCGAGCCAGGCTGCGAAAAAACGGAATCGAAATCCGTTTTTAGGGAACCTGGCTCCGGACTCTTGCCTGCATGCCGACGGCCAGGCCCGTGGAGAACTCCAGGGAACCAAACACCCTTAAACTGCATCCTGGGAGCCAGGACGCACGCAGCAGGGCAACCAAACAGGCCCCAATTGAATCATGCATCAGTGCAGTTCGTGTTAGGGATAGTCTCATAGGAGTGTATAGATACACTGTACGGTGTGCCTTGCTTCGGCGAAAGTTCAATTCGATCCTGGCTTTACTGAAACAGGCATGCACTATCTTCTGAGTTTTGACAGATGAATGAAATCGAGTTTTGACAGGTCGCGGATCCGATTTGTTCCTAGCAGAGCGAACAAACTGACACTAGCACTATCTATCGCTCGCAGTCGTCGTTATCGGAGATCGAAGACGTGACCTAGCAGAGCGAGCTATTAGCTAGCTCTTGACGCAAGTCAGGACGATTCAGATGGTTACAGGTGAATAATCTTTGGACGTAAACGGATCGGCCAGATCGCGGCTGGACAATGACACTGTCACACTGAACCCCAGCTTGTATATCATCCTAGAGCTAACCAATGCTTCAGTATGTACGTGTCTGGCCTTCTAGAAAACCGGCGGCCGGTGTCCACACTTAAGAGGGACTTTGTGATTTGTGAGATGCTGCACTGTGATTCTTGATCCAATCACTAGCTAGGCTTTACCGTACGTACAGGCGGAGATGGTGTCATGCGTGCATCGATAGTTTAGCGCCTTGCTCGAGGATCCCTCTTTCGATTTATTGTATTGTACATCATCTATCTATTAATTACGAGCTTATTTGACTAGGTCAGTGCTAGCTAGCTACATACTGTACGCAAAGTACGTCTTCCCTAGCTACAATGCTTAGAAAATGAATGGGAGCGAGAGTGCGAGACCCTTCTTCATGAAGAGAACGCCTAGTCATCCTCGAGCCATGAATGTGAACTGGCACTACGATACTGGTGCTCGACAAATGATTTCGTGTTTCACCTGCTGCGTTGAAATGCTATATCTTCTTTCTTTTTTTCTTTTTTTTGCTGCGTTGAAAATGCTATAGAGTCTCAGAGTCTGCATATGCAACAACCCGTATCAAGGTGAGGACTTCCCGGTGAATAGTTTTCATGAGGAAGGGATATAAGTAGCTAATAATCTACGCTCAATTCGTGAAAAATACAGGAATGTGATGACTGCCATTGATAAGGTACGATCTCAATAGTGAGAGGAAGAATGTGAAGCTAGATTCCACCATTCTTGGACAATCAATGGATGGCGTCCGATCCAGACGGCCAAAAAATCACACGCCTAGTCGACAACCCCTTTATAAACTACCAACTAATACAACTAGTGACTAGAGTTTAAATTGGGTAGAATTAAGTAATAAATCGTATATGTTATTAAGCATTCATGCATTCAACTGGCTACATACTGTACATCGACATCATGCACAGTGCATGATGCATGCATATGACCTAGAGGTATGTGTACGTGTGTTTATAGAGGTGAGTGTCCGCGTCTGTGCTTGTGTAATTTGCAAAAAAAAAAAATCAATGCATGATGCATGTGCATGCATATGATCATTAGCGGAGCCAAGATGAGCACCTCGGGGGGGGGGGGGGGGGGGGGGGGGGGGAAGGGGCTAATCAATAGAGATTTAGAACAAATGTCGAAGATTAACGGTGGATCACGTTTTTTCTACGGTAAATATAAAGGAAAATCACTCGCGGGCTGCTGCGCACCCCCCCCCCCCCCCCCCCCCCCCCCCGATCCGCCACTGCATATGATCCATATATGAAGAGCTATATCTTTGCTTAGCTAGCTAGCCTGCCGCGCGAACAAACACATTATTTCACGAAAGCGACCAAGCAGGAGCTAGCTGCCAAAACGACTGGGATATCGTTCTGTGTGCATGTTTTACATGTTGATACTCCCCCGCCCAAAATAAGTGTTTTTTTTTTACTTTCAGACATGTTGTTTGACCTTGTCTTATTCAAAAAAATTATATAAAATATAAAATAAATAAATTATTATTAAAATATCTCTAATGATAAAATAAGTCATAATAAAATACTCTCAGCGTCCGTAAAAGAATACAATTATAGGATGTGTGCCAGTCAAACTGACTTAAGTTTGACCAAGTTTATAGTAAATAGTATTAACATTTATGTCTCTAAATAAATTTATTATAAAAATATATTTTATAACTAATCTAATGATACTTATTTTATATCATAATTGTTAGTATTTTATTATATAAATTTAGTCAAAGTTTAAACTGTTTGACTTGTCAAAAAGCGAGAATTATATTCTTTTGTGAAGGAAGGAAGTAGATAATATTTATTAATTTTTTTAATAAGACGAACGGTCAAACAAGATGTCTAAAAATAAAAAAACACGTCATTTAATTTGGAACATAGGGAGTATGTTGTAGTACAACACAAGATCAATATATCCCACGCAAAAGCTAGCTACCTGCTAGCCAATCAGATCTCTGAAAGGTCCCGTGTCGTGAATTGGGTATCTACTAATCTCAAACTTAATCTTAGGGCTCAGCTCAGCTTAAACTAAAAGTAGAAAAACTATAAACGGTTCTAGCAAGATGTACACTTAAAGTTTTTTTTGTATGCTCTAACTTACCTATACGGCTATACAACCTAAAATATTTTTGCATCCTAGAACCAATCATATGAACTAGCCTATGGTTAATCCAAAAAGATAAAATCGACACAAGAAAATCATATGCACAAGAAATAGTCACAGCAAGCAAAGAGCTTAAGTAAGATACGGCAACGCTAGCCAATCAGATCTCTGAAAGGTCCCGTGTCGTGAATTGGGTATCTACTAATCCCAAACTTAATCTTAGGGCTCAGCTCAGCTTAAACTAAAAGTAGAAAAACTATAAACGATTCTAGCAAGATGTACACTAGTTTTTTTTTTGTATGCTCTAACTTACCTATACGGCTATACAACCTAAAATATTTTTGCATCCTAGAACCGATCATACGAACTAGCCTATGGTTAATCCAAAAAGATAAAATCCACACAAGAAAATCATATGTACAAGCAATAGTCACAGCAAGCAAAGAGCTTAAGTAAGATAAGGCAACATGATAGTATATCCTGTGCTATCACTTGACAAAACACAACACTTAGTCCACGTTGGAGCTCCGTCGAGGTACAAACCACCTGGTCACGGTGTTGGATTAATTTGCTACACAAGGCATTCCCCAACCATGGACTAGTGACGTGAATCATGAAGTCTCATCATGTCAGCCGGCTCTTCCGATCACCTTGATATTCCTATACACTATGTGTGTGTTTGGTTGCCTAGCTTATCCCTTAGCCAGGCTTCAACAATACAAGCCTAGAGGGTCACTGGTTAGTAAGGCTGGGCAAAAATAACCGAGAACCGAAAACCGAACCGAAAGAACTGGAACCGAAACCGAAAGAACCGGAACTGAAAATTTCGGTTAGCCATTCGGTTCTCAGTTCTTAGAAACCGAATTAACTGATCAAATTTTGGTTCCTGGGCTCGGTTAACCGAAATAACCGAAAGAACCGAAATTCACAAACAAGCCCAATAAACCTTACAACCTAGGCCTAATACCAACTTAACCCTACATATAAAAGGTGGATGACACCCCCTCACAGCCTCACACCCTCACATTTTTTAAAATCTCGGCATTGTGCTTTTTTAAAAATCTTTTTTTCCTATTTTTTCTATTTTGTTTTGCTGCTTGTATAAATCCTCGGTTAGTTCGGTCGGAACCGGAACCGAACCGAACTAACCGAAACCGATTTTGCTCGGTTCTAAGATTTGCGAAGAACCGATCGGTTCCTATTTGTATAGAACCGAATTTGTGTCATAAACCGAAGAACCGTACTGAACAGTTTCGGTTAACCGAACGCCCTGGCCTACTGGTTAGAAGGCCACTACGCAAGAAGACCTCAAGTCCTCCGACTCACCGATATGCAAGGGCGCAATAGTCTAATCTTGCTCCGCCCAAGACATTAGATTCAATCGGTTTCGAAAGTTAAAGAAACAACCAGGTCTCCGATGGAAGGAGGAGGATGTAACTTCGATCAAATTCACAGGATGTAACTTGAATTATTTTTTTTCCTTGTTTTCTGCGTACCTGCGTTTTTGCGTAGCATAAGTAAACCCTGTCCGGCGAGCGGGAAAATGCGCAGTATTTGGAATAAGGCCTGGCCCATAATCACAAAGACGGCCCAGCAGCAGAACTCTAGGCCTCCACTCCGCTCCACACTCCGCCGCAAGCATCCAACTGAGCCCGGAACCAGCAGCATCTCGCCGACCGGATGCATCTCGCCGCCGACCTCCCCCCGCACCGGGGCCGAGGCGGCCCCGGCGCGGGGCCCATCGTGCTCGCTTCCGCCCTGCTCCGACGCGAGAACCACCGGCGCCGCGCGCTCGCCTGCGGGGCCGTCCTCGCCTCCGCGCTGCTCCTCGTGGCCACGCCGCGGTTCCGCCACACCCCTGCGCTCCACCTATTCGCCGACATGCGTAATCTCCTCGGCGTGCCCAACACGCTCAATGTGCTCACCGCCTACCCGCTTCTACTCGCCGGGGTCCCGGGCCTCGTCCTCTGCATCTGCGGCAGCGGGTGCTTCGGCGTCAGGTGGGCCCCTGTTGTTTGATGAAATGTCTTACTAAACAAGTTCGTCCTGTGTCCTGGTTTAATAATTTTGCTTACACGTGATCGATGATCCTTAAATAAATTGAAGAATTGTGTGGATAACCAATGTTTTTGGCATAGTAGTTGTAAAAGAATCGAATCTGTTCGGTTATACTCGAAAGCTTCGGAACTCAGAAGAGGCAATACGTGATTAGTTTATTGTACTACCGTGCCCCAATGAGGTTCCTCTAATTCAGTGGATTTTTTAGTTAAATGAGAATTGCCAATGAATCATATTGAGATCCTTTTCTGTTAGGCTTGAATAGCTCAGACATGTCTTCTAGCATCTGCTTGCTTTGCTTCAGATTATGCAATCCAATCTTGCCACAGTATTCAGTATAGAATGGTCCGGATAATGGGATTTGAATCACGGGTGTTCAATTAAAATAGGCTGATATGCTTCAATGGAAGCCAATAAATGAAATGTGTGTGACTTTCCTGCTTGTTCAGATATGCCACGTCATGTGAAACTAATTTGGATTTCTGTGAGGTGTGCTGCTTCAAGAAATTTGCTATCACGAATGATAACATGTCATTTTGTGGAATCATGTAGCTTGAGATGGGAGGCCTTGGGATGGTTCCTCTTTTATGCTGGGAATGTAGCAGCAGCATTTGGCTCGGCTTACTATCATCTCAAGCCAGATGACGACCGCTTAATTTGGGACAGGTTGCCGGTACGTGAATACTACTTTCTTACTGTCTTCTCCTCTATTGTTTACTCATTCCTTATTTTCGCATGGTTTGGAGTGCATTTGGTCTTTGAGAGATTAGTGTTAAAAATGTATTTTATGCTCTTTAAATCCAAATCTTTGACCATTACGTAAAACCGTGCACACCTGGTTTTTCAGGGTTTTAAGTAAGAGACTACCAATTGCTAAAAAAATGATCTGAAATGAATAATTCATTTGCAAATAGACAATGAGATGGATGAATATAGAATAATTTGTTCTGGTTATGGATACTTACTTGATGCTCCTGCGATGCAGATGATGATATCATCCTCCTCACTTTTGTCAATATTAGTAATTGAAAGAGTTGATGAGAGGATTGGGCTATCTTGTTTGATCTCACTCCTATCTCTTATATTACTGAGCAGTGCATGTGAAAGGTATAAATATGTCTCACACTCCTTCAGCTTGTTCCTCTTATGGTTTATCTCGAAATGAATACTGGAAATGAGTCCTCATCATATGTTCTTCTGGCTGATTAGGGTTCTTGATGATATGCGTTTATGGGTGATTCTGAACTTTGTTCCTTGCATCGCCATTCTTGCAATGCTATTCTTGTTTCCTCCCAAGTATACACATTCAAGGTTTTGGTTCCTTGCTACAGGTAGCTGTAACCGGCCCACTGCAATCAAAATCTGTTAGCCCTTAGTGAAAACTTTTATTTGATTGACATCTGGGTGCAGGCTTTTACCTTTTGGCAAGATTTGAAGGCCTTGCTGACAGGAAAGTTTACAGTGTGAACCGGTACTTCATTAGCGGCCATTCCCTGGAGCACCTTTGTTTTGCCCTGGTGACATTTATACTAACTGTGATGCTGTCCTTCAGAAATATTAAGATTGCCAGGTAACCACATGATTAAATGTTATGGTACTTGAACTCTTTGAATAAATGTTATGAACACATGGTTGTCTAGGTGCGGTGGATGTCACCGAGGAAACCATTGTTTGGTTGTCACCTTCTATCTATTAAAAATGCTAGGATGGACGTCTCTCCCCCTAGTCGAATATGAACACATGACTATTCTGCTCAGTTTACACTGTGATTACTTGAGATAGCATATTCAAGCATGAGTCCATTAGCCTATTCGCTTGTTGGTTTCAGCCAGGGTTTATCAGCCATGGTACAGTATTTTTCTCTCACAACAAACCAGCACCAGCTGAGCTTATCAGCCCAGAAACCAACCAGCGAACAGGTTGCATATTTGTTCGAGCAGCTTTATGTGCTTATACACTTTCACTTTTAAAACTTCCGTACCATTTCCCTGAAGTGCAAGCAGTATCCTCCTTTTTTTGTTAATGATTATTCTGCATCTTCTCCACAGGGACTCCTGACCTGTCACTGATTGTAACATGGGTGCAGAAATTCTGTGAAAAAATTGCAAGTTTGGAAGTTGGACTCCCGGAGGACAAAGAGATCCGGCTAGATTCCTAGTAGATAATCTACCTTAACATTGTTCCTGTTGCCGGGGTTGATTCACCCTTCCCCGTGTTGTTTCAGACTGATGGTGGCATAGGTCATATAGAGGGCGCAATTTATTGGTCTGTCCATTTCATACTGTGAAAAATTATGTGTCCGTAGTGTTGTAGACATGGAAAAATTGGACGGCGAGATTGCATTGTATACAGATATCCAACTGTGAAATGACATTGTGCCATGCGTGCTCTAGTGATAATTAGCTGGGATCTGAGACTCATCAATCGCTGCTCTTGCTGTGTTCTTTCTGGTCTACGGTATATCTGTAGTTTTATGATATTCGATTATTTGTCCACGTCGGTGTGAAATTTTACAAATATGTTTTCAACGATTTCATGTGGAGAGTCTGTCTACTGTATAACCATGTGTTTTATATAATTTCAACACATGATTTTTTTTGCACCATAAGATTCCAACAGCATCCATCCTTCTTTCATCTCTAGCCTTCTTCTATTTTCAGACCATCACAAATCACATCACAGAAAACATTTTTTTCTATGGAAGAATAAATTACAGAGCGGTTGGCTCCATTGCCTGCCCGTTCGTCATGGGTTATCGTGTCGTGGGGCCCTAGGCGCGATTCGCGTTCGCGTCCTCTCTCTCCTCTGGGCCTCACCTGACACGACGCAGATCTGACGATGTCCACCTGGAAGGCCGCCCCGCCTGAGACACGGCTTGGCAGATCTGACGGACATGGACAAACCGAGACAAGAATTCGGTGGACTAAAAATCTGTGTTTTTTTTTCTAAAACACATATGCGTTGTATAACATTTCTGTTTCAATTTAGCAAAACTAATATTGTGTCATTGAAGGAGAATTTAGCAGACCTCATGGTACGCTGATTTGATCCGTATGCATCTCCTCCGCGCGCTCCGCGCGTCCTCCTCTGCTCTCCGCCGCAGCCACCGCCTGATTTCCGCCTTCGCCTTCGCCGTCGACCATCAAATCCGTTGCCACCCGCCGATTGACAGCGCCGTGCCATGGAACAAGCTCCTCCGAGACCACATCGCCGGCTCCCGCCCGGGCCTTGCCCTCGCGCTCTACCGCCTCATGCGCGCGCTCTCCCCCGCGCTGCCCAACTCCTACACGCTGCCGCTCGCCCTCCGCGCCGCGCCTTCCTGGCGCCTCGCCTCTGCCGTGCACGCCCACGCGATCCACCTCGGCCTCCACTCCCACCCGGACGTCGCCGGCCAGGTCCTCGCTGCCTACGCCAGGCTCGGCCGCGCGGTCGAGGCCCGCCGCGTGTTCGACGCATTGCCGGTGAGGAGGAGCACCCTCTCCTGGAACACGCTCATCTCCGCGTGCTCCGTCGGGTGCGACCACGACGCGGCGTGGGCCGCGTTCGCGCGCATGGTGGACGCCGGGGCGCGCCCGGACGCCGTGACGTGGACCACGCTGCTCTCGGCGCACGCGAGGTGCGGGAGGCACCCGGAGGCTCTTCGACTGTTCGGGGACATGCACCGCAGTGGGTGCGAGGGCAATGCCGAGGCCGTCGCTGTGGCGCTCTCGGCGTGCCCGTACGCCGGCGGCCCTGCACTGGCGAGGGGGAGGTCGATACATGCTTACGGCTTTGTGAAGGGCGTCGTCCATGGCTACCTGTTCGTCACCAACTCTCTGGTGTGCATGTACGGCAAGCTTGGAGAGATGGAGGCAGCTGAGAAGGTTTTCTGGGATGCTGGGACGAAGAAGAATGCCGTGACATGGAACGCTCTCATCACTAGTTACGCCGCTGCTGGGTTGTGCGGTGAGACGCTCGGTCTGCTTGCCCGGATGGAACAGTGTGGAGGCATAGTCGCACCCAATGTCGTGAGCTGGAGTGCTGTCATTGGCGGATTCGCGTCATCAGGGGACATGGAGCAAGCACTGCAACTGTTCCGGCAAATGCAGCAACAGTGGCTTTTGCCGAACGTGGTAACATTAGCGACAGTTCTTTCAGCTTGCACAGAGTTGCTGGCGTTGCGACTGGGTCAGGAGGTCCATGGCCACACGATCAAAGCAGCCCTAGACCGACATTCGCTGGTCCAGAACGGTCTCGTCAACATGTACGGAAAATGTGGGAGGGTGACTGCTGCGCGTAAGGTGTTCGATCGGATGAAGAGCAGGGACTTGATTTCATGGAACTCGATGATCGGGAGTTATGGCATGCATGGATTGTGTGATGAAGCCCTTGCAATGTTCCAAGACTTGACAGGGGCTCTTGTTGAGCCTGACGGTGTTACATTCGTCGCTGTGTTGTCTGCATGTAGCCACACAGGGCGTGTCACAGAGGGCCGCCACTTGTTCAACCAGATGGTGCGGGAGCACAAGATCTCCCCAACCATGGAGCACTACACCTGCATGGTTGACCTCCTGGGGCGTGCCGGCCTGCTGAAGGACGCATCTGAGCTCATCGAGACGATGCCAATGAGGCCCGACCTGTGCGTGTGGGGAGCGCTGCTCAACTCTTGCAGGATTCACGGGGATGCCGCTGTTGCCGAAGCTGCCATAGCCAAAGTTCTGCAGGCTGAGACGGTGACCACCGGCAATCACACGCTGATCACAAACCTGTACGCCGCTTGCGGGATGTGGGATGATTCCAAGAGGGCGAGGGTGATGACAAAGGAGGCAGGGTTGATGAAGAATCCGGGTCAGAGCTGGATTCAAGTGAGGAACAAGGTGTTCGCCTTCACGGCCGGGAGCATGCCGTCGTCTGAAGCCGAGGAGATTCTCAGGGTGCTTGACGATCTGTATGCGGAAATGGAAGACGAAAAGCGTGCCATGTAGAACAATTGCCATATACTGTGGCAAGATTGCTAGGTCAGGAATCTAAAAAAAAAGATTGCTAGGTCAGGCAAGGGACACATCTCATCATACAGAAAGCGAACGGAACTGAAGAGCTTGGCTACTAAAGATGTTGTGGACCGAAGAAGAGCATCAGGGTCTTGCAGATCTCCGACGGCTCGGCCATCGCGCCGCTGCCGTAGTCCCCGCAGGCCAGACGCTTGGTGACCGGCTGGACGATGGACATGCTGAGCTCGCGCAGGACTGCGAGGTGGCGCGCCGTGAAGGGGTTGTCCCACATGAAGGTGTTCATGTCCGGCGCGATGTAGACGGGCTTGCTGTAGTCCCAGGCGCGCACCACGCAGGTGAGGAGGTTGTCGCACAGCCCGCCGGCGACCTGGCGCGGCACGGCGTCAGGCAGAGTTGTCAGCGGTGGGAGGCGAGCGTCGCGCTGACAAGAGGCAGCTGGCGTGCGTGCGTACGTACCTTGGCGAGGGTGTTGGCCGAGTGCGGAGCGATGACCAGGGCGTCTGCCCACCGGCGCAGCTCGATGTGCAGGACCTCGTCGCCGACTCGCCTCCAGCGGGACCACTCGTCGTCGTCGGTGTAGAGCGGGACGCCGTCGGGGAAGGAGGCCTTGTCGATGAAGTGCAGGGCGGACGCGGTCGCCACCGCGCGGACGTCCGCCCACTCGGCGACGCTGCGGCAGAGGCCATCGAACTTGATGGCGGCCACGCTGCCGGAGGCCGCCAGGAGGACGCGAGGGCGCCGTGGAGGCCCACCCCCCGACGACGCCGGCTCCTGGTGGGCGGCCATCGCAGCAGCAATGTGGAGGGGCCGCGGGGGAGAAGACGCCCAAGCGCAAGGCAAGACTGACTACGAGATCGACTGATCGAGACGCCTAAAAACTACTCCTAGAAGAGTACTCCAAGGAAGCAGGCAAATCCAATTCAATTCAAGCTGGATAGGCGGGAGCCGGGACCGGGAGGCAACGAATTAATGATGTACTCGATCACCGCAATTTACTCCTTGTTATTATACAGGACAAATTCAGATTAGATCCTGAATGCTGAAACCACGTATGCAGAGTTCCAAACACGCACACGTCTCTTCTTCAGTTGATTGATACTGCTCTCACGTCACGGCCAAGCTGAGCCGTCATCGTCAACTGCATATCTCGCCGGGCACCAGAAGCCCTAATAGTGAGTAGGGATGAAAACGGATCGGATACGGACGGATATCACCGATATTACATTTGTTTTCATATTTTTGTCCAGATTTAGATTCGAATACGGATAGTGTCAACTATGTCGGATAGGATATGATTGGATATCGACATCATAAATATGCGATTTGAGTATTCGGATAAGGTATCCGATGTTGGATATCCGGACTCGGATACGGACAGATCTCAACCCCTCTAAACAAATTTGGTTTTGAATACGGTCAGAAAATATCCGTACCGTTTTCATCCCTAGTAGTGAGTAGTGAGTAGTGATAGTGTGATATCAGGGAGGCAGGGGCGACATATATCACGACATAGCTCTTTTAATAATCTGCCCAGAATCATGCCAGGAGGCTCCTAAGTGACAGGGGCCCAACATCTTATTAGACGAGCGCGGAGTTACACCAAACGGTTCGATGCAGGCATACAGCAGCTGCACTCAAGGAGCAGGCTAGGATTTCATGTTTAGGCTACCCATGTTGAGATCTGCTATCGTCAGTGAGCCCAGGTAGGGGCATTGTGTCCTACTTGGACGAGAATGATCTCAGCTTCCCGTTGCGCTGCCAGAAGGCGGTGTCCTCCTTCTCCTTAGCCAGCAGCTCCTCGAATGATATCTCTTGGGCCTCCATCTCCATAGCACTGAGCTCCATGATCTGCCATGGTAAACAGTCCAGAGTCTGTCACAACCAGGACGCTGAGGTGGTTACGACTTACAAGGAGAAGAGAAGCGACGTACCATTTTGTATGCTGCTGACTTCTGAAGACGCTCTTCAATATAGTTGTAGATGGCAGCATCTTTCTTTAGGTTATCGCGCTCGGTTTCCAATCTACGTACCTATGAAGATGCGCATGGGTACACAGAGGAGTAATAATAAACTGAAGTTAGCACAGACAGTATGCAGCCCTACACATAAAGTTTACTTAGTTGCCTTGGCAATTTGTATCCCCTTATTAAATGACTAACCTGTTCAAAGAGGCGTTCGTATGAAGACCTATAGTTTCGATGGTTGGATAGCATTGCCTTCTTTATTTTGAAGCTTCTTTGTACATTCTCGTACCTGGTAAGATCATATGAATAAGACATTACTGGAGGTTTGCAAAAACATTTGAAGTTGTGGATGTCAGAAGGTAAGTTTCATGTAAAGAACAACGTGCCTCTGCAGCAACTCGTTTCTAGCATCTCTGAGACAGTTAACAAACTCATTAACCTGAAAAAAACAAGGCAGAGAGCATATACCTTTTGTAAGTACACTCTGTGACTTCTAGAGCCCGATGAGGAAAAAAGACATATCAGTGATCGCAAACATAGTAGAATATTCATTAGGTGCACTGAAACTAGTTGTGACCCTAATAAAAACAAAATATGCAAACCTATGGTTATAGACTTATAGTGGACATTTTTGTTTATGAAGTTACTTTTGTCATCGATCTGAGATTCTGAATTTAGTCATGCAATTTTGTAATACCAGCTTTCTTCTATTCTTTTTAAGGACCTGTATTGCAGCATTACAGTCCATACTCCATACCCTTTCGTAAAGCAATCCTGGGTAAAATGCACGAGATGCACAACGCTAGTCCTGACCTAAAATCGTAGGCTGACACCCATAGTTATGTGACAGGTGACAGAACACTTGGATGAATTAGCATACAGAAAGCTAAAACAATACCAGGAGAAGCATCACCCGTTGCAATAAAGTCATTGGCTTTTACGACCTATGCCCTCTGTTCCAAATCATATGTTGTTTTGGCTTTTCTAGATCTAGACTTAGCATATATCACTACTTAAGCAGTACTTTTCAACGAACGAACAGTGCTTTCCTCTTACAACAAATCAGCATAAGCAGCAGCATAAGCCAAATTTCAGTGAAACAAACAGGGCCCTAGGTGTATAGAAAAAAGCTATGTACCTAGAAAAGCTAAAACGACCTACAATTTGGGACAAAGGGAGTAGTTGGTTGTCAGGCAACATATGGAAACTTGAGCTATGCAAGGAGGTGTCATGCCCACCATCCACCATTCCAATGTCTTACAACCCATTTGGACCGGGATAATTGCTCTAGGAATTCTGGGAATTTAGTTGAGATAAAAAAATTGAAGGATTTGAAAACCAACACAAACAGGTCCTTCACTCCCATGAATAATGAACTAGGTAATTGATGAGAAGGCATTTCTATTTTAGATATTGACCTTAAATGTACCCAAGATAGGGCCTCACCTGTACTTTCTCATTGAAATAATTTTTTTTAAAAAAAGAAAACTCTCTCAATGAAATCATCTTTTTAAAGGGCTTATATGATGAAAGAAGCAAAACCACAGTAACACTTAGTTTGTCAAGGTTGAGATGTTTACCTCCAGTTCAGACCCTAGAGTATGAACAAACAAAACTACCATTTAATCAGGTCTACAAGGTTGTAATGGCAGCCATGATCATACAACATGCACAGGGGCATCATGCAGCACAAGAATTGAAATTTCAAAAGAATTTTTTCAACAATACACTAGACTTTATACTTCCAGTTAGTTAAAAGTAAGTAATGTTTTTGGAATATGAATACATGTAATCAATGTGATTTAGTCTTGACCTACAGTATCTTTATAGGAGTATAAATTGGCCATATGAAAATCATAAACACATTTTGCCTTAAAAAAACTTCAATGATATTAAAACATATATTAAGCGTATATAAAACATATATTAAGCATATAATAGGATGATAAACACATGTTTTAGCCATTTAGCTTTCTTAACAAATAGTTGATGTAAAAGTAGGCATATCATGATCTAACAACAATAGGCGTTACTCATAACAAAACAACAAGCACAGGTATCCTCCATAGAACAAGCTGTCAGTTGACAAAGTCAGAGAACACATTGTCAAGAAAAGGAATGCAGTGTTTTGTTCCAATACTACTGAACTGTAGTGATCTTGAATGCAGTATTTTGAAACTCAACTCGCCAAGTAATATTGCAGCAGAAAGCTATGCTTACATGCTAAAGACTCAGAAAATAGGCTTTGATATTTCAATTCAAATGCTAACCACAACATATATGATCAATATAAGCACTGAAGCTACCCACTTCAGTCATAGTGCACCACTGTCTTCTAAAGTAACATTTTACAGTCTTAATTCTGAATAGATCTTGAACTAACAAGTGAACAATATGCTGCTACATTGGTAACTTCAATCCTAGATGAACTATCAAGAGTACTAGGGCTGTTAGTAGATATACTGTATTGCTATACCTCGTATCTTAACCCAAAAAAAGGAAATAAATAAGCATTGCAGAACTATGTCAGAGCTTAGGGGCTAAGAGTTGCCTTATTTATGCTGCAAGCTGAGGGTTCAATCTACTTCAACTTAATAAGGAGTATTAGAGTTAACTCCAACTCTTCAAGAAGAAAAGAAGAAGCAGATATTTAAATCCTGCTCATTTGATAAGAGATGCAACTTTGAACACCATAAAACAACTGGGACAACCATTCTATTAGCTTGTTTGGATTGCACAACACAAAAAAGGCTCAAGTTGGTGAACCAAAATTTCATCATACAAGCTCTACAGTCACCAAAATTTCATACTCCTTGTATTACCGGTACCCAGATGGCCAAATCACACCAGCATCTCAAATCAAATAGAACCCAAAACACTCAACAAATCTATGGATAATTGATAGCAGAAACTGCAGAAAGAATCTACCAACCAGATCTTTTGTAATTTTAGCATAGGAAAACTCAGCATAAATAGAACTGATCCGTCGTCTCAAAGCACAGCTCAACATCAAGAGGGGTAAAGGTGGCCTTTCTGGAATCGATGGTTCGCCCGATTCATGATTCTGGTGGCGGCACGGAGTCATCAGTGCCATGGCGAAACCAAGGAGGAAGCGAGCGTAAGATTTTTCCATGGCTGCAGGTTGTGGTGGAAGGTCAGGGGCGAAATCCTCGATGTCGAGAATTAGTCAGCCAGGCTAAAACTAGGTCTATCCTGTAATCAATTGTAAGGTATCCGCCGAGGGGAAAGGGGAGTGAGGAGGTGCGAGGCACGCTCCCGTTTGGGGATTTTTTTATTTTTTTTATGAACGGCCAAAAACAATAAATACTGCTGATGCTGTCAATAGCATTGCCAAAATTACACCCAGAGCTGACAAAGAAACACAATTAAAGTTTTGACACTTTGTACTAATCTCTTCTAGCTAATTTAGTAATCGACAATATAAAAGCATGACAAGGTTGACTTGCAGGTAAGTTCTTGAGTTCGCATAGAAATTTGTAATTCCCAATATAGTGTGTGTACTTGCATGTACATGTGGAAGAATTCATTCTCCTTTAGTTTGGGTTACTGTTAAGCAAGGTGACAGTATGATGTCAAGCTGTATACGTGAGCACCAGTGCAACTAGGATACATGGCATTTCATGCCCATATGTTAAAAACGAAATGGCAGTTTGTCAGTGATGAGTTCACAGTAAATTTCGGGCGTCATGGCAATAGACAAATTCTATAAGCATCCTAGTAGCCCTCATCAGGCGTGCAGCATTGAAGCCGAATTTTGGCATGGAAAATGGACATTCCAAGCGCTAACTCTATCCCTAGACTGCAATCTGAGCAAAAACCAGTCTAGAAATCAACAGCAGGTAATCTGCGCTTTGCTGACCAATCCCGCCACATTGCAGGCAGCAACACTTGTCGCCCAAGCAGCGAGGCTACGGCCTAAGTTTACCTCGCAGACACACTGAGAAACGAAGCAAAAGCATGTAGAGCCCTGGCCCTGGCAGAAGCAAGTGGAAGGGTAATGCGCTGCGTGCCTGCGGCTCACCTGTTCGATGGTGAGGCACTGCGCCTCGCTGGCCCGCGCGAGGTCGTCGTACCGCGCGTTGATCCGCCGCTGCAGCGGGCCAGCCACGGAGGCGAGCGGGAACTCAGGCCGGCGGGGGAGCAGCGCCTCCTTCCCCGCCGCCTTCGCGGCGGCGTCCCGGTCCCCGTCCGCGCCGTGGCCACCACCCTCCGCCGCCGCCGCCGCCCCCTCCTCCTCCCCCTCCTCCTGCTGCTGCCGCTTCCTCCGCGCCCTCCTCCGACGCCGCTGGTTCTGCGGCCGCTCCCCACCGCCGCCTTCCACCTCCTCCGCCTCCCCCGCGGCGGCCGCCTCGAGCGGCGGCGGGACTTGCTGCCGGGGCCTGCGGCGGCCGAGGACGTGAAGGCAGAGCGCTGCCACGGCGAGGACAAAGTTGAGGAGGATGAGCCCCGCGAGCGCTATCGTCTGCGGCGGTGCGGCCATTGGCGGCGGGCGCGCGTCATCCCCAGTCGGGGCGTGCTGCGATTTCCACTTGCTCGTTTCTTTTTTCTCTCCTCACTTTCCTTTCTTTTTCGTGGGAGTGCGCGCGCCGTGTGCTTGCGTGGGCGGAGGCGGACTTGGGATTCACTCGGCGCCGCGTTTTTTAAAAGCGTCGGGCCTCGGGCGGCACACTGCCTCTGAACGAGAACGAGAGTTCCCAGCGGCAGATTGCGCGGCCCGCGCACTAGCAGTTGCGCGACACGATTTGCTTCCGCCGTGTCGTTCGTTCGGATAAGGACGAGGAGAGCTTTTGAGCCTGAGGCCTCCTGGGCTGGTTGCTGCCCATGCCGGTTCGCCGCCGGCTGGGGGAACCAGATTGCTCTGGAATGCTTCCAGCTTCTATTACTTGGGGGATTCTACCTTGCAAAACCATGTTAATAAGCTTTCGATCAGAAAGTTCAGAACTGAGGGCACTGTGGCCCTGCTCCTGCATACGGATGGAGGAACCAAAACAAAGGAACACCAGACAGCGGTTTCAACAGAGAGGAACACATTTCAGTTGGACGACATTCAAAATAATAGGCAGTGCAAAAAACTGCCGAGGCTATTCATTCCCAGTTTCCCACAGCATCTTAGCGCTCAGAGCTTTAGCTTGTCAACATAAATCACAGGAAGGAAACAAAGGCGTGTGTAAAAGCAGAATCATCACAGATGTTTGCAACAAATTCACATGACATGGTTAATTACCTACACGAATTTCGGTCGATTACAACACCCCAAATCGGGCGTTCGTTTTATGTGTCATTCACCAATCACCGAAGATCTCCCGCACTCGAGCTGCTTTGCAAACATCAAGCTATCATACTCGCAAGCCGCAGCTCAGCCCAGACATTCAGAGTCTTTATTTTCGCACGGTCTCCAGAGTTCGTGCGTATCTATGTTGCTCCATTCGCAGAAACATGCTGATGAATATACAGTGGTGGTGGTGGTGGTGGTGTTCGCTAACCATTTGGTCCCAGTCTCGCTATTGCATCTGAATGCGCTGTGACTCATGTGTGTCCTCTCGGTCGCTGGGGTCAAGACTAACTTTGTGCGAGCATGATACCAATATCGTTACACCTCGGAGCTGTTCACTTTGTTGCAGGTTGTGGAGGTGTGGCAGAAGTGGGGGTTGTTTTCCTGCCAAAGATAGTTCATTAGTTTGAGCCCGCTCCTCCTAAAAGACTTTGAAAATAGTACTTATTGACCAAGGATGCTTTACTGGAAACTTGAGCGCAGCTCGTCTGCAATATGTTGTGAAGAGGCACCACTTGTGAAGCCCAATTGAAACATCAGTTGCTCTAACCGTTTGAAATCTGTGAGGTAAAGATAACCAATCTAACAGAAAACAAGATTAACAATGTGGCAATTAGTCTGAACAAAAATTGCAGCATAAAATAGAATAACACACAGTTTTAGAGTATTGCACACCAGTGTTTCAAGTGAAGATGCCCGATTGTAGACTGTGATTCCTGCACGCTTTCTGGTGCGAGTTTTGCTGCTAACAATATTCCTCCCCCAACGAAGTATGTCCCTACAAATGTGATTAATCATGTAACTCAAAGTAAGTCTTGAAGGCTCATTATGATTGAATAGGCTCAAGGCCTTGGACAGTGTAGAAAAAGTAGAGAGATACAACATTTTCCCAAAAACAAATATGGTAACTCCCAAATACCCATGCTAGTCGTGGCAAATGGCAAAATGCTATCATTCCGTATAACTTCATGCATGCATTTTAAGACTACAGAAGAGCATTTCTCTATAGAAACTATATTGCTGATAGCGTTGCATAAATTGTATAAGATTAGCATTTATGCTTCACCTTTCTTCTTCAGTTAGAAAATCCTCTCCAAGAAGCTTGTTCAACAAAAGGTCCTAAAGCGAGGAAAAAGCACAGTTATAATGACAAGATTTCTGAACAACATATCATTACACAGAACTGGCTATATGTAGAAAGCTGAACTGGAAAACAACAAAAGGAATGAATACCTTTTGGAATCCGGGAAGTCTAACTATATAACCACAATATTGTAAGTGAAACAACATATATAAACACCAATAATCCACGATACAAATGCCTAGCATTAGCAGATCACAGAATTTATTCTGACATCACGTCATATAATTACCAATGAATGTGGAGTTTTGGCCAATAAAAAGGATAGGCAGACCCATACCTGTGACTCACACTTCACAACATCCATCACACGTTTGTTGTACTCATTGATGCTCAGAGGTGGAAAGAAGAAGTGCCTCCGAGCATAAAGCTGTATACAGAAAGAGAAAGAATCAGATCTTCCTACAGAAAGCAAGCTTCAACTTGACAACTAGTACACTTCTATATCGGTGTTCACACAGCCTGATTCTCACTTCATATATGCAGTCTCCCAAGTAAGCCAGCGACACCGCACTGTAGAGCGATCGGGGTTTCTTCACCTCTGGCGGAGGTGGCAACCACCATTTCTCAAAGCCCATATATGTGCTCTTCTTTACCACTCCTGTATCAACCATATTAATCAAAGATCAAACTTGAAGCTTATGGTGAGGAATAATTGCAAAAGGCACACACTATCAACAGTTGAACACATTGGATTAGTTTTTTTTTTTTTTGATAAGTCAACGGGAGGGGAGAGAATCCCCCACCTGATAGATATATTAATCATGATTGGCACATTGGATTAGTTAGTTACCATCATTGCTTTTTTTCCTTAAGGTGGAGTGACAAATAAGATATAAAAGATGAGGGTGAAGGTGAGAAGGGATGTGACAACGATACTGTTCCAACAAATGCAAAGGGACAGAAGATGATCAGAGGACCTATGACTTGCAAAAGATGCGGAGAAAAAGGTCACAGGCAAGCTAGTGCCAAGTGCCCTTACAATGGGACTGCAAAAAAGAGGTAATAAGTTTTTTTCTTTATCAAGAAACAAAAATGAACATGCCTATACTAATTTAATTCATTACTTGTAGCAAGCGTAGGCAACCTAGGAAGAATGTGACAAAAGAAAGGCCCGCAGAACCTAGCACCCCACGAAGGCCGACTAGGGAAGAAATCCTACGGGATAGTCTAGGAAGGGTCACTAGAAGGTAAGGAATATTAACACATTTACTATACAGTTATTTTTCCATACATCTAATTGTTGATCTTATTTTTGTGCAGCAAGCTTGCGATGTTATTTGGAGAGGGCACATCTTCACAAACTGACAACATCACTAGCCCCGTGAGGATGCCTACCGTGGTGCCGTCAAAAAAGATGACTCCAAAGAGAAAGCTACACATTGGATGACGAGTTAATTTAGTTGTGATGAGATGTAAACTCAAGATTTATTTCATATGACTTTGATCTCGTTTGGAACTACATTATTGTCTTCTGAGATGAACATGTTTATGTTGTTTATGCTACAAACATGGTTTTACGAGATGAACTTGTTTGTGCTAAATTCTTGTTATTATATATTGCTTGTAATTGTTAATTCATGCTGTTATATAACTGTACATGGTGGCAAGCCAGCCATGGTCACGGCCAGCCAGCCCAGGCCAGCCATGACCACGGCCAGCGACCCAGGCCAGCACGGCCGGCCAGACAGCCACCACGCCAATCAGCAAGCCAGCCAGCACGGCAGCCAGCGAGCCAGCCAGCACGGCAACAAGGCAGCTAGCCCAGGCCAGCCAAGTAGCGGCAGCTAGCAAAGCCACGCACGGTGTTTAATGACTCAAGGGTAAAATAGTCATTTCAGGAAACAAATATATGTATTTAGATAAGAAAAAAGATTAAAAGGACCAAATGTCATGAAAAACAACAAACAAATGTTTGAAGTCCCATTTTAAAGAAGCCAACGTTAGGATTCCTGTTTTAGCGAAACGACTTCTTTGAAGTCCCATTATAGTAAATTTCTCCTAAAAAAACAGAGTCAATTGTACTCTCACTCATCAATGACACAATCTCCCTGACACGATTCATTTCAAAGTTCAAACTCTCAGTACCTCAGTAGCCCTATGCGATAGCATTTACGATTGTGCTCATCGATTTAGGTGCCCTCTCATTACTAGTTACTGCAGACGGTACCTTGGCCCTCGCTGGAGCGCGCGAAGAGGTCGGCGTGGGTCGGAGGAGGCGGGCGGGCCGGGGTGGTCACGGGCGGCGGCGGCTTGGCCTTGGCCTTGGAGGGCTTGGGCGTGGCCACGGTGGCGGCACCCGGGTTCATGTCCCAGGCGGCGCAGACGCGGAGGGGTGCGCGGGCGCGGGGGTGGTGCGTTGCCATGGTCATGGTCGCCGCCGCGGTGGCCATTCGCTGCTCGCGCCGGCGTCGAGGATACTACTGGACTGGATAACACAGCCGTCAAAGATATTTTCCCCACTTTTCTCCGTGGCACTCGAGGGACCCACCTGCCAGTAGCGAAACGAATCCTAAGGAATACGTTTAACAACTGTGCTGGCGTAATTTAGGCAAAACGTCTTCAGGACCTCGTCTCGACTCGAGCGCTTCAACGCGACTCTCCTCCGCTCGCCGCCATCGATTTCACTGGCTTTCAATTAGAATCACAAATTTCACCGCTGCAGTGTTGCTTGCTCCTGGAATCTTCGGAAGCGAGACCACCGCACCACGCACCAACCTACCGGTCGCGGCTTCCTATACCATCCCGTGGCTAAACCCTAGCCGTACTCCTCGCCGCCGGCGACCGCCGCCATGAGCCGCTACGACGGCCGCGCTGCGGACGCGGGCTCCTACCGTGACCGCCGCAGGTAATTGACCACCCCCACGCCCGGGCTCTAAACCCTAAGCCCTGGCCGTGGCCCGTGGCCGACACGAGCTGACTGACTGCCGCTTGTGTTCCATCCAGCGAGGGGGCGTTCGGAGGCGGGTCGAGGGCGTTCGCGGCGCCGAGCAAAGGGGACGCTTCCGCGGCGGCCTCGGAGCTGGATGGGCTGCCGCGCTTCGAGAAGAACTTCTACGTCGAGTCACCCGCGGTGGCCGGCATGACGGAGGAGGAGGTGGAGGCGTACCGCCGCCGCCGGGAGATCACCGTCGAGGGCCGCGACGTGCCCAAGCCGGTGCTTGAGTTCCGTGATGTCGGCTTCCCAGGTATGATTATGAGGCTGCTGTTGCCTTTTGCAACTACACAGGTTAAACGTTCGGTGAATTAGGAGGTGATGGAGTTCGTCGAATGTTTGATAAGACTTCTTAGTTATGACACTAAACTCAGAGCGCGCAATCTTATCCTACTACATGAGTTAGATTAGTGTTGTTGATGTAGCTAATTTGAGTTCCTTGCATATGTTCAAGTATGCCCAAGCCACACCATGGCACATGCACATAAACAGAATGTTTGATTAGACTTCTTAGTTGTGACACTAAACTCAGAGCGCCCAATCTTATCCTACTACATGAGTTAGATTAGTGTTGATGTAGCCATTTTGAGTTCCTTGCAGCACTCATAGACTATAAACACCTATAAGACTAATAGAGCATTATGTTCAAGTATGCCCGAGCCACACCATGGCACATGCACATAAACATAGTTATATGGTTGCCTTTCAAGTTGTGTTACCATCAGAACTTTTATTTGGACTAAACCATTGATCACTTTCGTGATTCCATTCAAATAAATTGTATACAATTTATAGGACTTGCAAGGAAAGCCAGATAGGCCATTGAATCCTTTGCCAACGACTTGTGGGCATCTAGGCCTTTTGATTTCGTGACACCTGAGAAGGCGCTTTCCATTCTGATCTTATGTCTTGGAGGCAAATGCATTGATTCTTGACTTGGTGTATTCAAGTATGTCTTGGTCTACAAGTGTGTCCCTGTGGTTATTTTCGTTATGAATGGTGCTATGCAAGCCATTGTAGAGTTTGATGATTTTACTTGTAAGTGAAAGCAGAATGGGATCTGTTTTAGAGAAAAATATTGACAAGAAATCTATAATAACTGTGCTAGGGCATATTCTTGTGGACATACTGAGAGCTGAAGGATTCTTTGTTTCATTAGATCCTGGAGTTGAGAGCACACATTTCTCAAAGCAGTGAGTTAAGTTGAGGAAGCACCCGGATTGAATTATGTAGAAATGGGGAACCTAGCTGGTCTTTAGAGCCTCCCAGGGCTAATTATCTTGTATGAATTGCCCTATCTATATTAGTTTCTGTACTTAAGATATTCTATGTGTGAATTGTCAATGATAGGATCCTTTAAATTTGGCAGTGCTCCTTTTGCATGTAGCAGGCATTGCACGTTTCTTTCTGTGTGGGACCTTCATATGTGCATATTTATAGCTTTGAATGCTGACCTTAGTGGTGTCGTTTTCATTTTTCAGAATATGTGTTGCAAGAAATTACAAAAGCAGGTTTTGTGGAACCTACTCCTATCCAATCGCAAGGTTGGCCAATGGCACTGAGGGGTCGTGACCTTATTGGCATTGCAGAGACAGGATCAGGGAAAACTCTTGCTTACCTTTTACCTGCCATTGTTCATGTGAATGCTCAGCCTATTCTTGGTGAGAATATGTTGCACTGATGTTTTTCCTTCATGATCATCTTTTGGGAACTTCCTGCCCAAAATTCTGATTACAGCTTTGTTATTGTTAAAGCCCCTGGCGATGGTCCAATCGTCTTGGTGTTAGCTCCTACACGTGAACTTGCTGTTCAGATACAGCAAGAAGCAACCAAGTTTGGTGCATCATCAAAGATAAAAAGTACTTGCATATATGGTGGTGTGCCAAAAGGTCCACAAGTTCGTGATCTTCAAAAAGGTTTCTTCTTCGTCCCTCTGCATGGAGGAAAATCTGTTGGTCCATAACAATATATATATATATAACTATATAAGTCATAATTGTTCTGTAGTCTACTGTTTGCCTGCGGTCTCTTCTGTGTGTAATACTACAACAACAACAACAAAGCCTTTAAGTCCCAAACAAGTTGGGGTAAGCTAGAGTTGAAACCCATCAGAAGCAATCAAGGTTCAGGCACGTGAATAGCTGTCTTCCAAGCACTCCTATCTAAGGCTAAGTCTTTTGGTATATTTCATCCTTTCAAGTCTCCTTTTATTGCCTCTACCCAAGTCAACTTCGGTCTTCCTCTGCCTCTCTTCACGTTACTATCCTGGCTTAGGATTCCACTACGCACCGGTGCCTCTGGAGGTCTCCGTTGCACATGTCTAAACCATCTCAACCGGTGTTGGACAAGCTTTTCTTCAATTGGCGCTACCCCTAATCTATCACGTATATCATCGTTCCGAACTCGATCCCTTCTTGTATGACCGCAAATCCAACGCAACATACGCATTTCCGCGACACTTAGCTGTTGAACATGTCGTCTTTTCGTATGCCAACATTCTGCACCATACAACATAGTAGGTCTAATCGCTGTCCTATAAAACTTGCCTTTTAGCTTCTGTGGTACCCTTTTGTCACATAGGACACCAGACGCTTGCCGCCATTTCATCCACCCTGCTTTGATTCTATGGCTAACATCTTCTTCAATATCCCCGTCCCTCTGTAGCATTGATCCTAAATATCGAAAGGTATCCTTCCTAGGCATTACTTGACCTTCCAAACTAACATCTTCCTCCTCCCGAGTAGTAGTGCCGAAGTCACATCTCATATACTCAGTTTTAGTTCTACTGAGTCTAAAACCTTTGGACTCCAAAGTCTCCCGCCATAACTCTAGTTTCTGATTCACTCCTGTCCGGCTTTCATCAACTAGCACTATATCGTCCGTGAAAAGCATACACCAAGGGATGTCCCCTTGTATGTCCCTTGTGACCTCATCCATCACTAAAGCAAACAAATAAGGGCTCAAAGCTGACCCTTGATGTAGTCCTATCCTAATCGGGAAGTCATCTGTGTCTTCATCACTTGTTCGAACTCTAGTCACAACATTGTTGTACATGTCCTTAATGAGCCCGACGTACTTCGTTGGGACTTTATGTTTGTCCAAAGCCCACCACATCATATTCCTTGGTATTTTATCATAAGTCTTCTCCAAGTCAATAAAAACCATGTGTAGGTCCTTCTTCTCCCTATACCGCTCCATAACTTGTCTTATTAAGAAAATAGAGGCTGTTCGGCTGGCTTATTGCCAGCTGGCTGGCTGGATTTCTCTCTCACGAAATCACTATTCACGTCCTGCCAGAACAGTATTTTCCTCTCACAACAATCAGCCGGAACATTATTTTTCAGTCCTGCCGAACAGGCCCATAGCTTCCATGGTTGACCTTCCGGGCATGAAACCAAATTGGTTCATAGAGACCCGCGTTATTGCTCTCAAGCGATGCTCGATAACTCTCTCCCATAGTTTCATAGTATGGCTCATCAACTTAATTCCCCGGTAATTAGTACAACTTTGAATATCCCCTTTATTCTTGTAGATCGGTACCAATATACTTCTCCTCCACTCATCAGGCATCTTGTTCGATCGAAAAATATGGTTGAACAGCTTGGTTAGCCATACTATAGCTATGTCCCCGAGGCATCTCCACACCTCAATTGGGATACCATCCGGTCCCATCGCCTTACCTTCTTTCATCCTTTTCAACGCCTCTCTGACTTCAGATTCTTGGATTCTCCGCACAAAGCGCCTATTGGTGTCATCAAAAGAGTCATCCAACTGAAAGGTTGTGTCCATATTCTCACCATTGAACAATTTGTCAAAATACTCTTGCCATCGATGTCGGATCTCATCCTCCTTCACCAAGAGATGCTCCCTTTCATCCTTAATGCACTTAACTTGGTTGAAGTCTCGTGTCTTTCTCTCACGAACCCTAGCCATCCTATAAATGTCCTTTTCTCCTTCCTTCGTACTCAAATGTTGGTAAAGATCCTCGTACGCTCTACCCTTTGCCACACTTACAGCTCGATTTGCAGTCTTCTTTGCCACCTTGTACTTCTCTATGTTGTCCACACTCCTGTCATGGTACAAGCGTCTATAGCATTCTTTCTTCTCCTTAATAGCCATTTGGACTTCCTCGTTCCACCACTAAGTATCTTTAGCTTCGCCTCCACTTCCTTTGGTTACTCCATACACCTCTGAGGCCACCTTCCGAATGTTGATTGCCATCTTCTCGCACATGTTGTTTATGTCGTCTTCTTCCTTCCAAGAGCCCTCTTTGATAACCCTTTCCCTGAATACCTCTGACGCCTCCCCTTTCAGTTTCTACCACTTTGTTCTTTCAATCTTAGCTTGTTTATCCCTACGGGCATGCACCTGAAAACGAAAATCTTCCACCAATAGCTTATATTGAGAAACAACACTCCCCTGGTATCACCTTGCAATCCAAGCATGCTCGTTTGTCCTTTCTTCTTGCGAGGACAAAGTCAATCTGGCTACTGTGTTGTCCGCTACTGAAGGTCACTAGATGAGATTCTCTCTTTCTAAAGAAAGTGTTGGCTATCATCAGGTCAAAAGCTACCGCGAAGTCCAGAACTTCCCCCCCCCCCTCCTGATTCCTACTACCATACCCAAAACCTCCATGAACTGTCTCGAAACCTGCGCTTGTAGTACCTACATGCTCATTAAGATCTCCTCCTATAAAAAGCTTCTCACTACTAGGTATAGCTCTAACCAGGCCATCTAAGTCTTCCCAGAACTATCTCTTAACACTCTCATCGAGGCCTACTTGGGGGGCATACGCACTAATTACGTTCAAGACCATATCACCAACGACAAGCTTGACTAAGATAATCCTATCTCCTTGCCTTCTCACTCCCACCACACCATTCTTGAGGCTCTTATCAATCAAAACTCCTACTCCATTTCTATTCGCGACTGTCCCTGTGTACCAAAGTTTGAAACCTGTATTGTCCACCTCCTTCGCCATCTGACTCTTCCATTTAGTCTCTTGAACGCATAATATATTTACACGCCTCCTAGTCGGCGGTATCAACTAATTCTCTTAACTTACCTGTAAGTGACCCTACATTCCAACTACCTAAACGGATCCTAGTTGGTTCGACTAGCTTCCTTACCCTTCGCACCCGTCGACTCAGATGCGAAGACCCTTGCTCATTTTTCACTACATCCGGGCGCCGATGTAGTGCGCCACTAAGGAAGCGACGACCCGATCCTTGCCCACTTGACACCATGCCCAGATCACGACACGGCGCGTCACGGGGGTGACGACCCGGCCCTTGCCCATTTAACACCATACCCGGGTTCCGATATGGCGCGTCGCTAAGAGGGTTACGCCCTAACGATTTTCTTTCGAGTTTCATCTCCATTAAAGTGGCTAAGTTTTTACATTGGCTCGCCACGCCTAACATAACCCTCCTCCTTTACCAGCGCTTGGGACCTGCTATACTGGGACACCAAAGGCGCCCCACCATAGGCGGAGTTTTCTGTGTGTAATACTAATATCACAAAATTTTATTAGACGCATGGGCGAGGTATAACTGAGTTTTGGGGGATAGGAAATTGAAGGAAAATGACAGCATTGCACTGATCATATTAATTTTGTGTTATTTCATTTATGCCAGGTGTTGAAATTGTTATAGCCACACCAGGACGACTAATTGATATGATAGAATCACATCATACAAACTTGCGAAGGGTCACATATCTTGTTTTAGATGAAGCAGACCGGATGCTAGATATGGGATTTGAACCTCAGATTAAGAAAATTGTTTCTCAGGTACACTTTTGCTGCTACATGAAATGTTACTGCCTCTCCTGAAAAGGATGCAATTCTAGAATAGTGCTGTGTTAAAGTTTGTTAAGTTTGACCAAATATATATAAAAAAAATACTAGTATTTATCGTACTAAATAGATATCGTTAGATTCGTCATAAACCATATTTTTATAGTAGACATAGGCCTGGTGCAAGCGGTAGAGTCTTACCGCCCGTGACCGGAAGGTCCCGGGTTCGAGTCGCGGTCTCCTCGCGTTGCACAGGCGAGGGTAAGGCTTGCCACTAACACCCTTCCCCAGACCCCGCACAGAGCGGGAGCTCTCTGCACTGGGTACGCCCTTTTTAGACATATTTGAAGTCATGTATGTTGATACTATTTTCTATAAAGTTAGTCAAACTGAGGACAGATTGATTTTAACCAGACCTAGAATTGCATTCTTTTTAGGACGGAGGTAGCGCATTTCATATTGGTTCCCACCCCTGTTGAATATACATGTAATTCAATGCCCTGATATATGTTTGTTGTATGTTTCAGTATCTTGCGTTTTTGTCAGTCTCGATGAATTTAGTGGTTTATGTTGAGATGTCAGTTACTTTCATTGATCTATGAAAAAAAAAAATTTGATTATTGATTTACATGATCCAAACCTTATCTGTTAGTTCAGATTCGTCCAGATCGTCAAACACTTTACTGGAGCGCTACATGGCCAAAGGAAGTTGAGCAGTTAGCAAGGAATTTCCTTTTTGACCCATGCAAGGTACTTACTATAGCCCACCCAACATTTTGCAGTGCATCTTTCCATTTCTACTGCATGTCAACACTGCTGAATTTAATATGGTGCAGGTCACAATTGGTTCTGAAGACTTGAAGGCTAATCATGCCATTGTTCAGCATGTAGAGATACTATCCGAAAGTCAGAAGTATAACAAGTAAGATTTCCATAATTTTTTCCCCCGTTTCTTACACATCATTCAAACAATGTCTTAGTGATACTTGTATGTGTACAAGGCTGGTTAATCTACTGGAGGATATAATGGATGGTAGCCGAATTTTAATATTTATGGACACCAAGAAGGGATGTGATCAGATTACTAGACAGCTTCGAATGGATGGTTGGCCTGCTTTGTCTATCCATGGTGACAAGAGCCAAGCAGAACGGGATTGGGTCCTTTCTGAATTTAAGTCAGGGAAAAGTCCTATTATGACAGCCACTGATGTTGCTGCTCGAGGCTTAGGTATGCACAACTTTTAGATGTGATACACCTTATATTTCCTGAAGAAACTGATACATATTTCTTGCCCTTGGGAAACAGATGTCAAGGATGTGAAGTATGTCATTAACTATGACTTTCCGGGGTCGCTTGAGGATTATGTTCATCGTATTGGTCGGACTGGCAGAGCAGGTGCAAAAGGAACAGCTTACTCCTTTTTCACTGCAGCTAATGCCAGATTTGCCAAGGAACTTATTAGTATTCTGGAAGAAGCTGGACAAAAGGTCAGCTCTGAGTTAGCTGCTATGGGTCGTGGTGCACCTCCCCCTTCTTCAGGTAAGTTTGCTATTGGATGTTTGTTTTTAGTTTCCCCAAATGAAGGTCTGTTATTCCTGAAGTGGCGTTGATTTCTGAATGAATTGGAATATTTTTCAATTTTTTGCAGGTTACCGTGATAGATATAGGGGGTATGGGGGTGGCCGGTCGTGGAGTTGACATTCACATGCTTAGTTGCTGCTAAGATTAATGATTTACCTTTTGTGGATGGATATGTTGTTTTGGCACACTGAACATTTTGACTAGTATTCGGTAAAGATGGATTCATATACTCTTGGGTATTAACTTGTCTCGATACTAGAAATTTGGCATGATATGATGCCTGCAATATCATTAGTTTATTTTTAGGCCTAGTTTTCAGATTGACAGCACTGCTCATAATTAGCTCATAACAGAGGTAAGAATTTGTAGTAAACATCGATTCATCCATGATTTAGTGACCAGTTTTACTCTTCCTTTTGGTTGCTAGAACAATGGTGATGAGTTTGAGTGTTTGACATATTGTGTAGTTTTGCAAAATGGGACATCTTTGATCCACAGTCCCCCCTCTTTTCTTTCTACATCTTGTTTGTCAGATCTCAGTTGGAATTGTTTTTCTTCTGGTCAGTAGGATTTCCCCTTTTATGGTAGTCAAGCTGGCAGATAATGCACACCTTGTTAGGATAGTACAGTAACTTCTTGGTTGTCTGGTATAGCAAGGACGGTGTGTTATGGCCACATCTTCTATGAAGATATTCTAAAGTTTTTTTTTTTTTTTTTTTTTTTTTGTCTCCATGAAATATGTTGTGGTGATGGTGATGATTCATGAACACGCTTCCTGCTGGACAGCTATACAGGTTGTGTCATTTGCTGTCTGCCCAGCATAGGATTCTTTTGATATGCATCTACTATTATACTATTACTGACTCGAGTTCTTCACAAGATATAAGAAATGTCCTTGTCAGCTCTCAGCTGGGACTGGGAACTTCTTCAGAAGGACAGAAACTCTGTCTCATATCTACCTCTTTTGCTTAGTTATTTACTTCATTGCAGCATAATTCAATGTTCATCCCTGAAATTGCAGTCTGAAATTAATAGCTCTGTTATAGCATGTGGTAAGCAAGGATCTGGCAAAAGATGGGTCATATCTGCTGCCCGTATCTAATACATCTGTCAATTGGAGCTATCTGCCATGGTAGCTGAAAACTGAATTTTGTTTGTGTGGAGTCCTTAAGTGGTTGTTTGCAGTGTGGTCCAGTCCATGGGTTCTTGTTTAGAAATTGCCTGCATGATTTTATTGTGTAAAATCTTATCATCAACATCTGTTGTTTACATTGTTCTTGCTATAGCTGGAAACCCTTTATTAAACTTGTTTCCATAACTGTTTGGCTACTTCAAAAAGAGTTGTTTTTTTAATAGATGGGATAGAGATCGGTTTATCTCTGAAGATATTGTTGTGAAATAGCTACACTACATGTAGTAAGCCCTTAGCTGAGGCTGTTGCATGTTTGTGTACTGTTGATTGTTTGTCTGCTGCCTCCCATATTCTACTGTGCGCGCTATCTGTTGGTACTGTATCTGCCCACGTCGCGCATTACTCATGCCGTGTTTGATGTTTGAGATCTCTCCATCTCCCTGGAGCCATATGCTGTGGCCGTGGGCCGCTGCCGGAAATGAGAGCCTAGCGTTTTCCAAGGAAGGATTTTTCTTTCATTGCGTGCAGCTTTGGTGCAGATCAGAGCAAAGGGCAGGCACACCCACATGTGGCTGGACCATGAGGCCACCCAAGCGTGCGGGCATGCATGCATGCTCTGCCTTGTGTCTGTGTTCCCAAAAGCTAGTGTCGCTGGTCTCGCTCGCACTGGGGATTGTAGGAGGAACTGCAGAGGTCCGGGCCAGGCAGACATCGGTCACATCGCGTACGTTTTCGCGTTAGGTTAGCATAGCTGCTGCAGCGACTGTTGGATCTTGGACCAGCATCATTGCCGTTTTGCCCTTTTTGCCAAAAGGGCGTAAAGCACCAATCATCGTGGTGAGAGGAGAACGATGCAAGAAGGTTCCAATAGCATGAGAACACGCATATATGCACATGGACATTGCATAGCATAGCATAGCATCACACTCAACGAATTAACCGAGCTCTGGCGTTCACTCGAGGTAAGGATGGGTGAAATTCAACCAACATGTTTGTTCTCCGAAACTAAAAAAGAATCAATTGGTAGGGGATGATCTGCATGGGTGTATGATAATGTTTGGTAAGAGGCATAACCATGAGAGCAGGTGATCTTGGGACGGTGGATTAGCATATATGGTTACGGCCAGGGGCGGAGCTAGGATTTGAGCATAGGGGGGCCGTACAAACCGTCAACAACCATGCATGTCAAAATGTATACACGCGACAAAGATGTACATAACACACAAATAAATGTTTATGTTGCGATACAAAAGAAAGCAGAAAAAACTAAAAAAAATGAAGGGAGTTTAATTAGCCTTAGGCCTCTAACCTTTACCTGATCAATCTAATTCTTTGACCGAAAAAGAATTACGATAATAACAAGTAGTTAAACAGGGCCAAAACTAATTAGCACTAGTTCCTAAATGTTAAATGGCAAACAATCGGTCACTTGTCGACTAGCCTCGAACAAAACGGTCACTTAAACGGTAGACGATTAAACAGATACATCATACCACTATGTAGCATTTAAATTTTAAATATTGACCAAACTCGCTAATGCCAATTGAAGATCAATTTTGAAGGATTAAACAAGAAAAAACACTGATTTCAATTAACTAGCTAATTAGAGTGTGTGGTATGGAGACAAGTTAATGTTTGATAAGCAATAACGAAAACAAAAAGATATGGAGGAAAATATTAGAAAGACCTAATTTTTATTTATCTAAGATAATATTAGATATTAATATGGAGTAAGAACAAAAAAATTATAGTACTAATAGTATCATTAACTAGCTAATTAGATAATTAAGCACCTAATTTAGGGGTGTATTATGGGAGTTATGGGAAGGTTGGGGGTGCCAGGCCCCCCTCAGCCCCCCCTTCCCTCCGCCACCGGTTACGGCATAAGAGCGAGTGATCTTGGAATGGCGAACTAATTAGCCGCTGCAGGTAATAGCAGGCAACCTGAGTTATTGGGGTCCCTGCCTGCCTGCTCATCTGTTCTTCAATGAAGGGCTGAAAGCGTCCCAAAAGGGATCAACTGCGTTTACCCTTTTCCTCCGGTGGAGTGGAGGGACAGCATTTTTTATTCCTTCTTTTTGCAGCTTCAGCATGGTGCATGGAGAAGCTGAGGAGCAGGAAGCACGATCACACAAAGGCAAAAGCTGGGCTGGATTGCCCCGTCACTCTCCAACCATCCATTCCATCCATCAATCCATATCCATTTCTATCGCATCATCTCTATCCTCTCCATGTACTGTACATATAATATACGTTCCAAAATAAATGTACGTCTCAGATAAATCACTCCTTTTCAATTTAACTAAGTATATAAAATAGTATTAATATTTTATATCTCTAAATAAGTTTATAACTTATTATAAAATACATTTGATAATCAATCTAGTGATATTTCATTACGTATTATAAATATTAGTATTTTTATATATTTAATTAAATTTTAAAATATGACTCCTCAAAAAGCAATATATGCGTTTTAGAATGGAGAGAATACTCCTATATATTACTCCTTCCGTCCGGTTTATAAGACGTTGTCTGATATGGTACGACCGTCCGAATTATACTTTGAATATTTATTTATGTTATATTATATTATTTTATGATTATAAACTTATAATCATTAGATAATATATTTGATTACAAATCTAATAGTATCAAGTCTGTATTATAGAAGTTAAAAATGTTGATTAAATTACTGATCAAAGCTCATCAGCCTGTTCGGTTGGCTGGTTCGTATCGTTGCTGGTTTGTGAAGAAGTACTGCTGGCTGGTTTGTGTGAGAGAAAAATACTGTTCTGACTGAAAATTTACGGTAGCCACATCGAAACGAAACTGTTAACATACATGAAATGCCTTATAAAATGGAGTACTCTATACTTTATGCGTCATGGTCTGCTTGGACCTGTCTCTCTAGGCCCTATATAGGGTATACTTCCTGCCCCAAGCAACGCAGCAGCATGCAGTACCAGAGACCCAGAGAGAAAACCCCAGACAACTTTCCAGTAGTCAAAGTCCTAGCAGTAGACACTGGGACCCGGCCATTCCTCTGAGCACAATCCACCACCACCTAATAATCTTTAATTCATTTGGTTTTAGATGGGGATTATTGTGGAGCACCATCCCAAATCCCAATCCCTTGTGACATAACTAGTATATAGTACACAGTGCTCTATTATCACCATCAAGGCCTATTCATGACCACATGATGGGTCGTGCATGAATGCCTATTGCATTGCCTAGTAGTATAAGTAAATACTACCACACTAATACTCCTACTACTACTACTGATTACTCGTAGTAGAGTAGTGTACTACTCATACGGTCGATCAATGTGCCTCTTCTGTACACGTACGACCTCCACGTCCAATCTATATGATGCCTATAGCAATGTGGAGCAGCAACACATTTCGGAAGGACGACCCATCGATCACGATCAGTGTGTAGACGCGCCTTTTGCTGACATGGTTCTTCGAGGGTCCTCCTGGCTCCCCCATTGTTGCTATATACGTATATACAATCATAGTGTATATATATTTATATATATAGTGCTTGTGTAGAAAGTTGTTGAGCCGCTGCATATGATGTGACTGAAATCTGCATGCATGCACAAGCAGCTAAGTCCGCTAGGTAGCTAGTCTTTGCTGGTGAGCCTGATGGGCATGCCTCGCTTGAGCCGCACGGTTGGGAAGTTGACGATGTGGTCCTCCTCCGCCACCCACCTGCAAATGCAATGCAACCAACAAGCAGCAGCATCGATCAGATCAGCACGTAGCAGAGCAGGGGGCCGGGTATCAATTCAAATATTCAATGCTCCCATTTGCCTGCCATCCATCCATCCATCTCCATGCAAATATGCAATGCAACGAACAACAACACGATGCGAATCCATCTGCCATTATGCATGCATGCATACATATGCATGGTGGTCGAAATCGCCATGAAAACGACCTCATCTCATCAGGCAGGCACTGCAGGCTCCGCGCTGTTGATGACCAGTCAAGTAGGAGTACACCAGCAGCGAATTTTAGGCATTTTTTAAATTCAGGGTGTAAAGTTTTGGGTGTCACGTGAGGTATTACATGGGGTGGTTGGATACTAATAAAAAGACAAATTATAGAATCCGTCAGTAATTCACGAGACGAATTTATTAAGCCTAATTAATCCGGCATTAACACATGTGTGTACTGTAGCACCATGTTATCAAATCATAGACTAATTAGGTTTAAAAGATTTATCTCGTAAATTAGTCGTAAACTGTATAATTAATTATTTTTTTAGTCTATATTTAATACTCTATACAAACCTTCAACAGGACAGGACAGGGAGTAAACCTTTTAGGAAGAATGTAAACAAGGCCTTAAAGTTCAGCAAGATGCAAGAGTGCTATGGCCTATGGCTCGCGGTCGCTGGCTGGCTACGTGTTTATGCCGGTCCACAGCCGGGGCGGCCATACCCTGCTGCGGTGCTGCCTGCTGGCACGTCGTCGGTCGAGGCATGCACACCTTGACTGATCGGTCAAAGCTAGCGTCCATATAATCTGGCAGCACGCCTACTATATATATTTATATACTTATTTTATTCTCCCGTTCTCGGCTAGGGATGAAAACGGATCGAATATGGATGGATATCACCGATATTATATTTATTTTCATATTTCTGTCCGGTTTCGGATTCGAATACGGATAGTGTCAACTATGTCGGATAGGATACGATTGGATATCGACATCATAAATATACGATTTGAGTATTCGGATACGAATACGGTATCGGATGTTGGATATCCGGACTCGGATACGGACAGATCTCAGCCCCTCTGAACGGATTCGGTTTCGCCGTACCGTTTTCATCCCTAATCTGCATGCCTGGACCGTGGACCCTGCAGCTGGATCATGCATGCTCGGGCACCGGACCCGGCACAAAGGATGTCACCCATCTGATCTGAATCTGATGGAAAATATTTTCCACGAAGCAAAGCCAACACGGCCGGCCACACGGTTGCGAGCGAGACCAGGAGTAGAGTACTCGTTCTCTCCTGCCGTTGCCATACCACAGGCGTGGGCAGTGCAGGGGCGACGACACACGTGCGGCTGCCTGGTGCCTGCTGCTGCTGCCGGCGCTGTAGCTGCACACGGGTGCCGCCCTTCCGCACGTGCTGCTGCCTGCTGGTGGAGGTCTCGTGCGGTAGTGCCTACTGCCGAGCCCACAGGCCATCCAATCCCATCCCACATACGTACTTCCCAGGCCGGCCATGCATGCATGCGGCAGGCAGGCAACCGCCGCTTGCCTTGGCACACACACGTGCGGCCCCTCGCACGCGCGCACAGGCAGCAGTGGTAGGACTGACCTCCTAGGACTGTAGGTAGGTAGGCGTGCCCCTAGCTGGCCCTAGGTTATGTTATGTGTGCGCACGTACGGTACGATGAGTTGGTGGTACTTGCGCGCGCGGCCATGGGCCATGGCACACGTGTGGCCCCACATACCCTGGCCCCGGCCCCGGCCCTCTAGGCCTCTAGTATAGGGGTCCTCCGTGCGTGCAGGCATGCATGCACTGACCTTGCAGTTGCATTGCACAGCGACACAGCGTTGGTGCATGGACCTCCCTAGCCATTAGCTAAGATCTGACTGCACTGTACCAGCAGCGGCAGCGGCAAGGATCGAAGATCCAAACCTCGATTCGCAAATTATTGGATCCCAATGAACTTTTCAGTTCGCGGTTAGTTATAGGTGCTAATCACTGCTACAGAATTTAACTGTATGAGTGGCTCTAGAGCCTCTGTAGGGATAGTTACGCCAGCCGCCCTTCCCAGGATGTTCCTACAGAGGGTGCCTCTGTAGGGACGGTTTCCTTACCGCCCCTGCAGTTCCTCTGTAGGAACGGCTGGTGTTTTCAGCCGCCCCTGCAGTGCCTCTGTAGGGGCGGTTGGTGTTTTCAGCCGCCCCTGCAGTGCACTCTGTAGGGGCGGCTGGTGTTTTCAGCAGCCCCTGCAGTGCCTCTGTAGGGGCAGCTTGTATAGTGTGCAATCTTACTTTCCTACCTAATTTATTCTAGTATAGTGAAAATTAGGGTCTAATTTCACTCATAACTAGCTCAAGCTACATGGAAGAAAGAGAAAACCTCAAATCAAATTACTCACTAACCGACGAATTAAACTTAAATAAAGAGTTGGAGACGCATTTTCTTACCTTTTAGAGCCTCTCCACCAAAGGATTTGAGATCAAAACCTCCCCCCTTAGTAAAGCAATTTTTAGGAGGAGCCCAAGGCCTCCTAACCTTTTTTTTGTGTAGAAGAGTGTGTCCCGAGGTGGAAGAAGAGGGTGGCTGCTATTTATTCGTGCGCCATCAGTAGGGGCGGCTGGTGATTCAGCCGCCCTTATAGTCAGAACTGTAGGGGCGGCTGGGGCGGCTCAGGTTACCAGCCGCCCCTATAGTGACATCTGCTGCAGGGGCGGCTGGTGATTAAGCCGCCCCTACAGATCAGCCCCAACTGTAGGGGCGGCTCAGGTTACCAGCCGCCCCTACAGTGACATCTGTAGGGGCGGCTGGGCTGCTGGGGTCGGGGATGCCCATTGTAGGGGCGCCCCCAACCCCAGCCGCCCCTACAGTAAAAATGCCCCGTTCCTACAGTAAGAATTTGGTGTAGTGAATAATGCAAACTCGGTTAATGGTCGGTCGAGATCAACCGACTCATCCATCCTGCATGAGAAGGCCTGGCTAAGTTTTGTTTCAAAAGGACGGTAAAAGCTTTTGCCACGATGTTCAGCCTGTTCGGGAGACCGTATCGTATCGTGGATTATTTACTGCTGGCTGGTTTGGTATGAGAGAAAAACACTGTTCCCGGCTGAAAATTTACGATCGTTTACGAGCAAGCGAACAGGTTGGTTACTATTGAGGAGGAGGGAAAAAAAATAAAACAGAGTTCCTTGATTCAGTATTTTTAAGGAAAATGGGCAAAAAGAAACTCATATAACTAAGTGTCGGTTTGGCTAGGTACTTTCCGGCTCGGGCTCCGTGCTACAATGCCGAGAAGGAGAAATTTGGCTGCGTTCTTCCAGGCCGTGTTAGAACAGCCGAAAAGGGGAAGAGAGAGAAAAAAAAAATTAGCTTCATCCGTGTAGCATCTTCGCCACACATTATCACAACTCGCACAATAAGAGAAAACAACACCGAGCACAACTAGCACACCTCCATACAACTAAACACACATAAAAAAAACACGGAGCAAGGAATTGAAGGGTCATACCGAAGAAAAAATATTGCTAATGGACCATGGTTACATGGGCGGGTGGGATCGATCCATACCTGAAGCTGGTCACCAAGTGATGGAGAAAGATGGAAGCTTCCAGCCTGGCCAGATCCAGGCCAGGGCACAACCTCTGCCCACCACCAAAAGGGGTGAAGCTGCTGGTGCTCGTGTCCTTCTCCTGTTCATCATTAAGTTGTTGACCAAGTTAACGCATTATTAGGTTTCCAAGAATCAAATCACGATCATTGTAAGCTTTCACAAGTAGCTAGCCCCACAACATTCACTTGTCGTCACCAATAATCGGTTTAGAGTTCATCTATATATGGCCTGGTAACATGCAGACACTTTAAGCAACCATGAGCAGAGAGAGAGAGAGAGAGAGAGAGAGAGAGAGAGAGAGAGAGAGAGAAATCAAGAGTCGTTTCCTCGACCAATGTATAATTAGGGACTTATTCGATAGACCAATGCATAAGAACTGAGTTATTTCTCATAATGTTAAATATGCAGTACAGTCATTTTCAGAAACTAATTAAGCAAAGCTGAGCGTGATAAAAACAGCAATATGCAGAGGTTTGACTAAAGATGGCAACGGGGACCCGATCCCCGATTCCCCGCGGGGAATTCCCCTATTAGGGGACGGGGATGGAGTCAAATATGCCCCCACGGGGATCTAAACGGGGAGAAAACGTCCCCCGTCGGGTTTGGCGGGGACGGGTCTGGGGGAGCATTCCCCGTCCCCGATACCCGCATCCCCGCCCCGTTTATATACAGGCTTTGCTCTCTTTCCTGATGGCCCAACCAGCCCACGAAGGCCCAATGTCTTCTGAGTATATATAACATCAATAACCCTAGTTCTACACCTTTGTGATGATTAATATCTTGCTTCTTGCTATTTAGCTATTTTTGGATTGTGATTCGTGGTGTACTCTAATATTGTGTCGATGAACTCATGTGAATGATGATGAATTAACCTGAATGGTGATAAACAAATGCGGGGACGGGGATCCCCGACGGGGATCCCCGACGGGGATTTTTCCCCTCGCGGGGGCGGGGATGGGGGAGAAATCGTCCCCGTGAGCTTTGGCGGGGACGGGGACGGGGATTTTTTCTCCCCGCGGGGACGGGGATGGGGAGGCAACCTCCGACGGGGAATTCCCCGTTGCCATCTTTAGGTTTGACAGTGAGTGGTCTCTGTTATTTTCCTGACATACTTACTAGGTGTTAGTACAGGGCAATTCCATGATGAGCTTACCCGTATAATATAGGAGTAAATTAACCCACATGTTAGGAGACCCACAAGCCCCACTCATCAAATCCCAATTATGCTGGTGTTTCCTAAAGGAGTAGCAATTGGATGAACATCTCTACCAAATGTGGGGCTGAATCTCACCTTCCACCTCCATGGATTGAACCTGTAGGGCTCATCGTAGCGCTTGTCGTCGAGATGGACCGATCGGAAGTACACAAACACGCACCAACCTTTCGGGATGAGATGCCCCTTCACCTCGACGTCCCGCACCGCCTTGCGCATGATTCCGTTGATAATATTGCCCATCCGCAGTGTCTCCGTTATCACCTATGTATGACCAAAATGTTTTTTTGTCCATGTAAGATTTGATTGTTAAACCTGAAGAAAATGCATGCGCATATCTCCTAAAGCCCATGATCACTGATGACAGAGAAATTTTGGAGCCATGAGGACAACTGGGTCTACTTACATGTTGTGTGAATGACAGTGACATGTAGTCCGTCCACTGCAAGGTCTCTCCCATGTCGGTTTTTCGCCTCTTGAGCTGCATGTTCTCCTCCTGACAATTGCAATTTGTTTGGTGAATTGTTGCAGCGAAAATGATCACTGAAGCTAACTCTATTGCGTTTATTTTTTTATTCCTGATGAAGAGAAAGAAACCAAAACAGAGAGGCATATCCATGTTCTCTAACAGTAAAGACGCAAGCAGAGATCTCATTGAGTTCGTTGTTTCATTCACGTGGCATCAAATCTGAACAAGGTGGGCAGGAGAGTAAATACTTAGCACTGTAGAGCTGTAAATGGAAAGTAGTAAATGACAGGATGGTCGATGCTTGAGTTGTAGTATCTTTCTAGGTAGCGGAACCTTTTGCCCTTTAGTTCCGGTATGAAAATATCCATGCTAGAGAATAGACCTATTTTGTTTGTCCAACTGATGGCACGTGCATCTGTTCATGTTTAGGCGCACATCACCATCAAATGCACTAGATGAACAAATTAGCCTTGTCACCATAATCCATACAAAACAGCGCCAAAAGCGGCATGACAACGTCTAATTTGAAGTGACTAAATGCGTAATAGCATGACTATCTATCGACCAAGAAGATGGCACAGCACATCAGGGCGCGCTGGTGCAGAGCCTCTAGTGGAGCCAGACGATGACTACCAGTGATGTCTATGTTCACTATGCATCGGACCTTAACAATGCCGATTGGGCTGGGTTTCTTTTCTTATATGCTTAATAAGCCATAGTTATTGTGCTAGTGCTGACTTGTCGACATTAAAAGGTGGGAATATTTGACAAATTTGCGCTATGTATGTATCTCTCTGTCGACAGTCAAAACAGATGCTAGTGCCTGGTTGCCATCCATTTGAAAAACTCATTGAAAAAAAAAAACATCCTAAAAGGAAATATAAGATGCTACACTAGTGACTAGTAATTGACAGACAAGTAACATATATACAGAGATGCGCACTGACATAGTCACATACAGCAGTCACTTACCTCCAGTTGCTGCAGAGCAAGCGGGCACTCGCTGAGATACTTGACGGCGAGCGTGATGAGCACGGGCACAGAGTCCTCGGCGGGGATCATCAGGTCGATCATGTTGTCGGATATGAGCTCGTCGGTGAGCTCGTCACTGCCACCGCTTACGAGCACGTCGATGGCGTCGCGCGGGGGCCCAGCCTCGCCCTCGCCGCCGCCGTCAAGGGCGGCCCTCTGGCGCCGCCTCTTCTCCTGTATGATCCCCTGTATCAGCCTGGCCATCCTCTTCTTGGCCTGGCAAAGTGGCAACAGATTCATTCATTCGGCTCCTTCAGTGCAGTGTCTGTGAATCTGTGATCGATCGATAGGAGTAGAAACCCAAGCAGACAGAGGTGCTGTATAGCGAGCATGGTAGAGCCTGTGTAGTGTAGTGTACCTGGAGGGACCTGTAGAGCCTAGTCCCCGGCAGCTTGATGGGGAGGGACATGAGGCCGACAATGAATTCCTGGAACTGGTGCTTGAGCTGCTGCATCTCCGGGCCTGCCTCCAGCCCGATCAGACCCTTCACCAGGATCTCGAACACGATCTGCTGCCCACACAGCAATTCATTCATTACTCACTGCGTACTGCATGCACAGTGATCGGTCGATAGATACATACGGAGTACATGCACAAACACCATTTCCCTCAACTGTTATCTCTCTCTCTGTCTGTGAGACTGTGCGCCAAGCCATCACGAGCAGCCTGAGCTCCTCCTACTCTTACTCTACTCTGTGATGAGCACTTCGACAGTACAAGTGCCAGAAAGAAAGGAGTGCCCTGTACTGTACTGTAGGCTGAAGCTCCACCCCACACACACCGGGGCAGGGGCAGGGGCAGGGCATGTAATGAAGGCGCGCGCGTGGCGAATTGATGAATGGGGGAGACGAGAGGAGGAGGAGAACAACAGGTAGGCAGCAGCAGTGTGCAGTGTGCAGTGTGCAGTGCCACCCCCAACTTCCCCCAATCCCATTCCATTCATCTTTCTCCATTGAAAGAAACCATACCAGTACACCACCACGCCCGCACGTAGTACTGTACTGTCACACGGACGGATACCAAAAGAGTATGTGGAGTGGAGCATGGCAACATGGCAAATTGGCACGGTGGAGTGGAGAGGAGGTGAGAGCGACGGGGCCGCCGCCCCCGCCCCTCGGATAGCGCCTTCCATGTTGTGACACGGCAGCGCACGTGTGCACGCCGGCCGCGCCCTTGGTCCGCGCGCCACCATGCCATGGCCAAATGCCGATGCCCAATGCCACCACTGCCAGCCATTCCTCTCCACGATCGATGCTCCTGCTGCTAATTCTCAATCACTAGCTAGCCAAGGACGTGGGCGATCGAGGGGCAGGGCTGGGCCGCCGGCATGGAGGATGGCCTGAATGAACCATGACGCGGTGCGGTACGCCGGTGCAGGCTGCAGAGCAGAACAAACAAGCAAGCAGAAGGCATAGGGCGGCGTACCGTCTTGGCGTGGTCCTGGATGCGGAGAGGCGCGGCGCCGGGTCCCCGGGCGCGCCAGGCGTCAAGCGCGGGCGCGAGGCGTCGCTGCATGTCGGCGGTGACCTGCGCCTTGAGCTGTGGCGACTTGAAGAAGGCGCCGACGAGGCCGTGCACGCGCCGCTGCAGGCTGCCGTTGATGAGCAGGATGGAGGACTTGCCCATGAGCTCCGTCAGCGACCGCGGGTACCAGGGCACGAAGGCGCGCGCGTCGCTCTGCAGCACGAACCGGCTCACCTCCGCGTCCGACGTCACCACCGTCGCCGAACCGAACAGGTGCGACCGGAACACCGCGCTCCCGTGCCTGTCAGCCCATCAGCATGCGTGCCAGCATGTCACGACTCACGTACGTGCGTGCAGCAAGCAAGGAAGCAGGTGCAAGTGCAAAGCAGGCCACTTACAGCAGGCGGCGCTTGTCGACGAAGGCCTCCGGGCAGGAGGAGTAGGCACAGGACACGAAGTCCAGCGTCTCGCCGACGAGCGGCCACCCGAAGCTGCCCGGCGGGAGCCGTGCCGGGGCCGCCTGCTGCTCCTTCCCTCCGGCGGCCCGCTCCCTGCCGCTGAGCCTGCGGGACAGCAGCACCCACAGGCAGACGACGACCGCCGCGAGAAGCAGGGGCGGCAGCAGCAGCAGGGCGGCGCGCGCCGGCTCCGGCGGCCACGGAAGCAGCTGCAGGGTGGTGGTTGACATGGCTGGCTCTGTCTCTATCTCTGTGCGCGTTTGCACCCACCGAGGCGAGGCGAGGCGCGCGAGAAGTGAGCTAGCGAGCGACTGAAGAAGCTGCGCGAGGACGAGGGAGCAGATGCACGGCAGACGCCACTTATATGTAGCGTGGCGTGGCGTCAATGGAAGCATGGAATCGAATCGCCAAGTGCAAAGTACACTACAGACTACAGGGGGGAGAGAGAGTAGAGAGTGGAGAAGAGAGGAGAGCCCTGGATTTAATCATTAAAAAAAGGTATTTATATTAATTTATTATATATATACTATACTATACTGTAGTACTGCTACTATTAGAATTCAATTTCAAAGTGAGGACGGATACTAAAATATATTTTTCCGATAGATGGATAGGAATTTTAAAATGTTTTCTAGCCATTCAAAAATGTCTTGTGTATAGTCCCCACGTCTATTGATGGTGTGTCGTGGCAGGGGCAGCCGGGCAGCCAGGTGAGAGTCCCGAGCAGAGATGAGGTGAGCGAGACTCTGAGAGTGATGACCGGTGCTCAGCCTGCTCAGCTCACCGCCTCGTGCACAAGAGCCCAGGACCCATAAAAAAGGCCATGACAAGGACGCCTATTTTTATTTGATGATTGACCAATACCAGAAAAACTCCTAGAAACAGTACTGCCGCAGTATCCTCACGACACCAAAGGTACATACGTACATACTAGTAGTACTATTTGAAAACTGAAACTTCATTGTATTCGGAAAAAAAACAGGTGAAATTCAGGAATACAGTACTAGCTGCCGCCTCCAATGTCGGATAGCGGTGGTCAGTCCGGCCGAATTTTTTATTTTTTAGTCTTTTTTTCAAAAAAAATCATAAATATGTCGCTCCAGGTAAGATTTTAAAATCTGGACCTTAAGCTCGATGTCATCGTCGCTGGCGCCGAGCTTACACATGCTGATGTCGAGCTCTTGGGCTCGAAGCAGACGTGACGGTGATTTGGCAGGCACCTCGGCGCCAGTAACCCTAGCGCCGAGCTCGGCGCCGTAGATCTTGGCGTCGAGCTCGGCGCCAGGGTTACTGGCACCACGCCTGTCTTACGTATGGGCCCAATCCTTTCTCTCTCCCTCTCTCTCTTGCACCTCCCTCGCCTCGCCTCGCCTGAGCAGCGCACCGCCGCCGCCGCTCGCGCCCTCTCCCGCCCCCGGCCGCCCGCGCCGCGCCCTCGCCTCGCCCGATGTGCCACCCACGACCGCCTTGGCCACGCCCCCGCGCACCGACGCCATGCCCGTCGTGCCGTGGCCGCACCATGCCCGGGCCCGGCCTCGGCCGCGTCCGCTGTGCCACCAGCGCCCGCCATGCCGGCCTCGCCGCGCGGAGCGTCGGGCATCCCGCGCCGGCCGCGCGCCACCGTCGTCCTCGGCCGCACCCCCGCCGGCCCCGACACCTGCAACGCCCGGCCGTGCCACCGCTGGCCTGGCTCGTCGGCCTGACCCACGCCCGGCGTCCGCTGCGACTCCGTCGACGTCCGCGACTCTGTCGTCGGACAAGTAAAAATTGTAAATTTGCAATGTACATACTTAGTTAGCTTTGATTGTAGTGTAGTAGTTTTGGCATTTGTTATTTACTAGTTAATATGATGAGTCAGGTAGTTGATTTAGTTAGTGATCTAGTGAGATAGATATGTAGATAGATAGAAACATAGATACATAGGTACATAGATATAGTTAGATAGCTACTTAGATAGGTAGTTATATATTTAGTTAACTAAATAGGTTCTAGCTATTTAGTGAGTACACTGTATCTATGTATGTTGTTATTGTCTTATTTACTTAGTTTGTAGTTAGAAAGTACTTGTTAGGTACTATCTATCGTCTAATTTGGACTAAATGACATGTGTTTCGTTACGTGTTTGAAATCGATGGACAACCTAGTGACCATTTATCATGGAGACATCGTTGAAAGCGATCGCTATGGATATGTTGAGTTTGTTGACATGCAAAGCGTGCTTGTGCTATTCAATGAGAAGCCATCGTTTAGTGAGATGGTTGCAAGGGCTCGAGAGGAGCTGCATTGCCTTGGCGATGATGATGATGGCATTGCAGTTGAGGGTGTACTGCACCTAGGTTCTCCTCCCAACATCCTTAGGCGAATGATCCCAATTGGATGTGTGGATCAATGGAAGAACTATGTGAGATCGGCAATGAAGAGCCAACTGCAATGTTTGGATGTGGTTGTGCGTCGGGTGTTAGTTGATCCCATCCCTCATAGGGTTTCCCCACCAATGGGTCAATAGGCACACTTCGACCCTCTAGCCCCGAAACCTGATATGGATGTGGAGGTTGCACCTACGATTCCCGATGCTCAATCTACCCCCAATGAGTTAGTTGGACATGCTTGTCATACTCATGATGTTGTGGCAGATCCTCCTCATGAGATCCCTTTGACACAGAATCATCCGAGTAAGTGTCTTATCCACATGGTTATTGGGAGCTTACCTCCTTCCTTACATCCATTTCTTTCATTCTTTCCTCATTTTTCTACTTATGTTGCAGTAGACATTCCTAACAATGTGGATGTGCCCCCTGTTGCTGCGCAAGTGCTATGTGGAGATGGATTCTGTGACTCCAATAGTGTTGAAATTATGAATGATTCGGAGCCATATGAGATGGCAAGGGCTCTTGATTCTGATGATGAACGCCCTATTGGAGAGCTGACAGAGAGTGATGTTGAGATGCCAAGGCGTATCTTTCTCGGCCGCCGTGATCCAAGAGTTCACGAGTTCAGTGATCTTGCTCATTCTGATCAGGCGTGTGCAGAAGGACATGATGATGAGCTCCTAGAAGCTCCTGAGGCTAGCCCTAACATGGTAATTGAGAATGAGAGGATGTTCAAGGACCTCCCTGCATTGAAGAGGTGGTTGCATGTGTTTGTAGTGATACGAAAGAGGCCTTACAAGGTCTTGCATTCATATGCGGAGCGCTGTTACACAGTTGTGTGTGACAAGAAACGCTGCCCATGGAGGGTTTGTGCAAGGAAGCAAAAGGTCACTGGAAAGTGGAAGATCACAAAAGTTGTCGGGCCACACAATTGTGCTGACTATGTGCTGACACTGAGGCATCGACAGTTGACATCTACCCTCATTGTCAAGCGGTTGATGGGAATATTGTAGGGAGAATACAACATAAAGGTTAGGACAATTATCAGGACCGTTGAGACATTGTATGGAGGTTATGTGATAACTTATGGTAAAGCTTGGAGGGCTAAGCAGCGAGCGTGGAAGATGATATATGGGGACTAGGATGATGGGTATGAGCAGCTGCCAGTACTTTTCAATGCAATCAAAGCGGTGAATCTAGGCATGCATTATGAGTACATCTCAAAACCAAATGCATGGAAGGATGGAAGGCAGATATTCTTTCATGCTTTCTGGTGCTTCCCTCAGTGTGTTGAGGCCTTTAGGCACTGTCGTTCCGTCTTCTCCATTGATGGTACGTTCTTGATTGGCAAATACCAGGGCACACTTCTTATAGCCATATCCTGTGATGCGAACAACAAGTTGGTTCCTTTGGTATTTGCTTTGGTTGAGAAGGAGAACAATGACAGTTGGGGATGGTTCTTGAGGCTAGTCTAGATACATGTGGTTGGGCCTAGTAGGGAGGTTGGCGTTATATCTAATAGGCACCAGGGCATACTTAATGTCGTGCGAGAGCAGATAGAGGGGTATGCACCTTTGCACCATCATTGGTGTACTCGGCACCTTGCCGAGAATCTACTCCGGAAGGATGGTGTGAAGGATAACTTTGATCTGTTTCAGGAGGCTACTCGACAGCTTGAGGACAAGTACTTTCAGAAAAAATTGGAGCAGTTCAGAACCGCATCAAATGCAGAAGGTAGATAATGGCTCACAGGTTTGATGAGGGATTTAGAGAAATGGACATGAGCTCACGACGCTGGTGGATGGAGGTATGAGTTTCAGTGCAGCAACATGGCGGAGTCATTCAATAAGTTGCTATTGGGGATACGTGGTATGCCCGTGAATGCAATCGTTCAATTCACCTTCTACAAGTTTGTTGTCTGGTTCAACGATAGACACGCCCATGCATTGAAGTTGCGGAGTGATGAAGAGATATGGGCTCCGAAACCAAAGGCACACCTAGATAAGGCAAATGAAAGGGCTGGCACACATGAGGTTACATGCTTTGACCATGCCACGGGGACTTATCAGGTCGAGCATAGGGGCGGTACAACGTCCGACGGCGAGGTCCGAGAGTCAAGGATGCATGTGGTTATCCTCCAATATTTTAAATGCACTTGTGGTAAACCAAGGCAGTACCACTTTCTATGTTCCCATTTAGTGACAACAGCTAGACATCGCAACTATAATATCGAGAGCAGGATACCTCACGAGTTCAGTGTCGACACGCTTGTGCACACATAGAGCCCCCGTTTCGTGCCTTTTCGGGACCATGGAGAGTGGCCTCCATATGATGGGCCAAAGTACATTGCGGATTCAGCTTACCGTTGGAACAAGCGTGGATCAAGGAAGAGGACGAGGCACAGGATGGTTATGGATCAGATACCCGGAAGAACGAGGCGTGAGAGATGAACCCCATTTCTTACTGACACGGAGCGGTACGAGTGCGGAAAGTGTGGTAGACTTGGCCACAATTCACGAAGTTGTTATTGGCAGATTAGTGATGTGCGACTATTGGTTGTTTTCATTATTTCATATTTGTCGTATTCATTTAATTAATTATGCATGTCTCAATTTATGCATGTAATTGTGTCAATGACTTATACATTTCTAAGTTTATGTAATTGTCTCCATTAAACAAGGCATGATAAGTTAGTTGATCTGCTAGCTAGGGTAATAGGGAAATCATGCACCTACGGGTTAAAGAGAAACCACTTGGTTTTTGGATCGAATTTTCCAGGTTCAGGTCAAATCCATTGGCAAAAAAACGATGGGTGTGCAGAGAAGCTGCTAGTTGCCGCACTTAGTATTACTATATATGCTTTGAAAAAGGTCAGTGGGATGTGTTCCAAAATCTTCCTTCCACTAAATTAGATTTTTTTCAATCGATTTGACTCTGAAAAGTAGCAAGCTGCATTCTTAAGAAATGAAAACCAGAGAAGATATGCAATGACACCTTACCTGAATTTGAAGCCGACAATGAGAAAGTACAGATATGGGAGGTGCCATTGCTCTGCATTACAAAAGAACAGCTAGTTTTAGGAACCTCCAGAATTGCTCACAGGTAGTAAGCCTTAAAATTATATCCAATATATGTATCGCACATGTCACTGAAAATTTTAGGAAAATTATGTTCATGACATAATAACACATAGCATGCAGAGGAGAGGAGATGGCCCAGTTTTGGATTTAGATTAGATTGGCGCCAATCATTGGGATTTGCCAGGAATATCTATCTCGGCCAAGGACCCAAGGTGATGGAAAATGCCAGCTTGATAATGCCGCGACAGTCACTGAAACATTCTTCTAACCCTAGCCCTAACAAACAGAACAAGCTAGCTAGCTACTGTACGGGAATCAAGACACCTTGAGGCTCCAGATACCGATCTGACGACGACCGGCTACCCATCCCTTGGCACGGTTAGTGGAAGAAAAGAGGAAAGTCACATGCAAGAAAACAAGACAGCCCGACGTGTATGCACAGAGGGGCATCGCATTGGGATCGTAAGGGAAGGAACATAAGGAATCAACGATGGGCGAGTGCAACAAGGATGGAGCCTGCAAAAATTGTTTCTGGGCAGCAGAGCAGTGGCCAAAGGCCAAGGGGGATCTCAATAGTGACCTTGCACAGCCACCCTCGCTCCTATTGCATGCAGTTGACCAGGACACTGGCGATTTGCAGTTTATAAGGCTTTACGAGCAAGGTCCAAGAGACATGTACAGGTCCAAGATGGGCTGGGAGATGTTGAGCAAGACCAAGAGCAAAGGATCTCACTAAAGGGGTGTTTGGTTGCTCCTCCTAAATTTTAGTCGATGTCCCATCAAATGTTTGGACACATGCATAGAGTATTAAATATAGACTAATTACGAAACTAATTACATAGTTTGCGACTAATTTGCGAGACGAATCTTTTAAGCCTAATTAGTCTATGATTTGATAACGTTTTGCTACAGTAACCATGTGCTAATGACGGATTAATTAGGCTTAAAATTTTCGTCTCGTGGAGTACCGACGGATTATGTAATTTATTTTTTTTATTAGTATCCGAATACCTCATACAACATCCTCCCGACATACCTCTTAAATTTTAGTCACCGGATCTAAACACCCTCAAAGTCTGTAGCATGGGGCAACAGCAGCAAGCACGGACTCACTTCGGTCCTTGAATTATGGACTTGCTGCGTAGTCTGGTGTATTCTACTTCCTCCTGTCTAAATTACCAAAAGTTTTGATTTTTCTAGATATATATTGTTTTTACTATATATATCTAGACATAGACGTTGTATATAACTAGATACATAACACAAGCTAATGGACATTATATATATATATATATAGATGTATAGGAAAAACTATGTATTTAGAAAAACTAAAATATCTTTTAATTTGGAAAGAATGGAGCAGTTACCATGGTAGTGTTCATAAAAGGTAAATGCGAAGGCGAAAATACCAGACAGGGCTTTGATGTGAATGCTGGGTGTGAAAGTATTGTAGAATGACAATGGTGAAAGAAAGGAATGACAGGTGAGGTAAAGTTTACTCAATGACGAAGCAATTACTCACCATGAGATCTATAGAGCAACAGTATTGCTGGCATGGGCAGGCTTGCTTTGTCTTGAGAATTATTTACTGAAGATTAAACCTGCTGGTAGTTCCTGCAGCTGATGCCAGTACACCTGGTTCTCACAGCATCTCATCTGTCCTATCTCCTATGTGAATAAATGAAAATTATGTAGTAAAATGTAACGATGAGAAAATTTACTGGGTAGTTCAGTAGAAGTAAGAGTCTGGCGCACGATTGCATCTTTTTACAAAAAAAAAAATGAAGGCAGAACTTAATTGTCCATGCAAATTTGTTCAAACTAAATGCAAGTCAGTACTATACTTAATATAGCAGAGTGTGTTTGTTACGTGGCTGCTACGATTGAGAGGAGAGAGTCGAGGGTAGTGACAGCGGCTAACGTGCTACAGTACCCATGGCGCTACAGTACCGCGGGTACTGTTCACAGCTAGGGCTGTGGGGGTGAGAGAGAGAGCCGGCCGCGGAGCGTTTGTTCACGATCAGGCAAGAGGAAAGGGTTTTCCTTCTTCATTCATGTTTGATTAGATTGATATATCTCCTCTCCTTATATAGAGAGGTTTACTTGACTCCCAAGCCAGGCTTACTTGACCCTTAAGTAAACGACATTTATCTCTAATTAACTTTAACACTAATGGGCTATACAGCCAATCCAGGCCCAATAGGCCTCTAACGTACTCCAACAGTGTTGTATTTCTATCATAGGAGAGTGAGTTAAAGAGCGTGCTATAAGTTCCAAAATAGAAACATAGGAGGATAATCTATAGAACCAATTTTTATCTCTCACCCTATAAATTTGAGATAGACTTATATGTGAACTTTAAAAAGTATTGGAATGTCAAACTTCAAGTCAAATAGCCTAATTTATTAAGTAAATTTGAATTCCTCCAAATAAAAGGATCCAAACGGCCCCTCGTAGCAAAAACATACACTGCATTGTTAGCATTGTGGCAACATTGCAAAATCAAAATCCAGAGCTAGTGAAATAAACAGTCGGGTCAATGTATATTGCGTTGAACTATTGCTTCGCATTGAATTCATCTCTTAAGCGTGTACTTTGCCCTTACGATGTTGATCAATACTCAGCGGTAAAAAGTGACTCCCAAAATGATTGATTCACTACTCAACTTAAACCACTCGGAGAGGGTGTTGAGGGCTACATCCACTGGGTGTGCTAGCGCCCCTCCTAGATATGGCCTTTGGTAGGCCGAGGACCCTTCCCCTACGAATGGTCGGAGGACGCTTTGATAGAAAAGCCATGCTTGATAACATGGTTCGACCTCCCAACCATGGATTGCAGGTAGCTCACAAGCACGATGTATCACCCTAGCCTGTTAGTAGCTTGTAGTAGTTGTGTTGTTGTCTCAGCTTAGTTAAATATTCGTGACGACTAGCGTCCGGTTATCCGGCAGCCCAAGGCCCGCGTCTGGTGTAACACCCTAAAATTTGCAATATTTTGAAAATAGGTGAATTGGATTTATTTATGCAATAGTGTGTGCATGCAACATAGAAAAACAATAAATTTTATGAAATTAAAATCAAATATAGGTCTACATACATGTTTATGCATTCATGGTGCTGCATATTATTTTTGTATCGTGTGGTTTGAAATCAAACTCCAAATTGATTTGAATCTGCATTTCAAAATTGGTTTGGAAAATTTGAAAAGAAAAAGGATAAAGGAAATTCTATCCTTCCCTTGGCTTTTGGCCTGAAGGCCATCTTCCTCTCTCTGATTCATGGCCGCCGGCCCACTTCTGCCGCAACCTAGCTCGGTTGTCTTACCCGCGTGGCCCGCTTACCCACGCGGCCTGCTTCCTCTCCTGCGGCCCAGCAAGCAGGCCGGCCCAGCGCAGCCTCCCGCGCCTCTCCTCTCCTTCCTCTCGCCGACAGGTGGGTCCACCCTGTCAGGGTCACCGTCTTCCACCTCGCGCTCGTGTCCGAGCCGGACACAACCGCCGTCGTCGCCGCTCCGTGTCCGCGCCATCTACGCGTGTTTTGGCATGTTGCCCACGCTGCTCCATCCATAAATAGCAGCCCCGGGTGCGCCTCCCCATTCCCAACCCTTTTCCCTAGCTGCCGTCGTCATTTGAGCAGCAACCGTCGCGTAACCCTAGCCGCCGACGAGCCATCCGCCTCGCCGTGCGCCACGCCGCCTCCGTCCGCTCCGCGCCTTGGTAAGGTACCTATCCGAGCTCGTCGTCGTCTCCTCTCTCTTCTCGTGCTTTTGGTTTATTAAACGGTGGACCGTAGGCCACGAAGCGCTAGCGCCGCCTGCACCGGCAATGGCGCCGCCGCGTCAGTCCTATTTTAGCCGACCGGTTCTTTCTTCCCCCTCCCGATTCAATCTATGCCGTTCAATTCTAATCCAACGGCCCAGATTCAATGATACCCCTTCGCCGGTCACTTTTGCAAAAAGACCATTACAATTAATTAGATCTTAACCCGCCGTCTCTGATTTCTTTCAAAAGGACCCCTGTCTTTTCTTTTAATAATGCCCGCAGTCCTTGGCCAGATTTAAAAATCAGGTTTTATTTATTTTAATTCAAAAATCAAGTTCCACTTATTTATAGAACTACCACTACCTTCTATAGGCCATAAAATCTATGTTTTAACTCTGATTTGGTTCGTTCAACTTGCGTTAGGTTCGTAATTCCATAATCTACATGTTCATACTACTGTTAGGTATGTTTTCAACCTTTAAAATTTGAGGTTAGATTTAATCTATTATTTTACTAAAGGAAATCTTGTTTAATTTATAACTTCTTTGTTTTAGCTCCGATTTTTGTGATCTTCACATCTGTGTGATCGTAGCGAGACGTAGATTCATTTTATAAACTTTTCATCTTGGTTTTATGTTGATTGGTGTACTATTATAATCTATAGCTTTTGTTTGCTATGCATGATTGCTTCTGGATGCTTGTATGTTGCTGTGATTATCGAGTATAGACGGTGAGCAATTCATGGGTGACCAATAGTATTACTTGGACGAGTAGGATCAGCAGGAGTACTTTGTTCAAGGCAAGTATAGCATGAGATTATCCTTGTTTCCTATCAATGTTAATACATTAGATTCATGTTGCATGTGTCACCTTGATAGGGATTTCCCTAGAATTGAACTTATACATTGTCACCTATGGGATATGCATTGGGTAGCTTTGCTAGTGCTCACTTAAACCATGATCTTGTAACTTGACTAATGGTATATGCAATAAACATTAAAATATGACTTTTTAGCAACATGGAACCAGGGGGCTAGAGCATTGGGTTGTTTTATGGTGCTCTAGATTCCTCTCCCTAAGGACTTATCTGTAAGTGATCATCCATGACTTATAGTATAAATGTGAGGGCTATATGGCTCTAGCTTTAGCTCAGTACGAGGACCTTTTTTAGCTTGTTAGTGGTTACCTTTATTGGCATAAGAATAGCTTGATGAATCGGGTATAGTGTGGCCTCTATCCCTATGAGTATAGGCTATGTGTCAATGTGCTATCGGGAAGGGGGGCTCTACATCTGTTTGCTGAGTGAATCTAATGGCCCTAACTTGTTAGATGAACCTTTGAAAGGCTTCATAGTGAACCCTACCGACCTTCCTTGGTAGTGGGTCAAGAGGTTGGCCGCCTCGAGTGAAAGGGTAAATCATGACTCATAGTGAAAGTATACAACCTCTGCAAAGTGTAAAACTAGTATATCAGCCGTGCTCATGGTCTTGAGCGGCCTTGGAACCCTTATGGAATAGATGATCACTAAGAATTATCTGTTTATGCTATTTATTATTCATGTTTACATTGATCATGTGTTATACTTTGGGATTGAAATAATTTGTTGCTACTCTTATGCTAAAATTGTGACAACTACAAGCTGAATGTTGTTGAACCTGTGTCAAGCCTTTTGAGCCTCATGAACCCCATGTTACACTTGTTGAGTACGACATGTACTTACGCTTGTTTATTTTCATTATTTGGATAAAAATCCCGGATGGGTAATAGATGGCTATGGTAATGACAACTTTCCTGAGGATTACTAGACTTGTGGTCAACCAGTTGACGTCCCTGTGATATGGAGCTTCTACGAGAGATCTTTTCTTTATACTTCCGCTATATTTATGTGAAGACTCTGTCTTATTATTTGTGATGTAATAAACACTTGTGATGATACTATTGATAATTTGTCGGCTTATGTGTGTGACTGATCTCTGGGCGCACATAAGATTTTGCATCTCATTTTATCCTTAAAATCGGATGTGACATCTGGACACCCATGCTGTAGTTTCCCACGCTCGCACCAGCAATCCATGGCAGCGCTTGCACAAAAAAATCAGCACGCCCCCGCCTACGCCTGGGTTTCTGAAATGTCTTTATTTGATTTTGGTAATTATGTGACAACCTAGGTGGACTAATGTGTTTAAATGTGAGATACACAGGTGATTAGTCCACATGTACACTTGTGTGAGCAACTCATGCCATGATGGTGAAGATGGCTTGGATATGTTGCAAGGCTCACACATGTGATGAAGGAGCTTATTGTATATGAGACATGACATTGAGTCATGTGACTAAGGTGGAGAAGATCAAGATAAGGCTTGGCTTAATAGACCGATTACAAGCGTGAAGGGCAAGTTGGAGGTTTTGGAGCGATGGATCGCGTGGTGGTGAAGCTTGAGCAAGACTTTACGCCAATGGATGAAGGCAACGATGAAAAACAAGTGAGGTCAAGATCAATGGACCAACAAGGTCACGTGATGATATGAAGTGGATCAAATCATGTGTGATATGGTCGGTGCATATGTTGCATCAACATTGGAGGAGATGGAATGGAATGCGCAAGGCTAAAATATATTTGTAGGGTATTTTATTTCACCAGTCATAGGTGTGTAGAGAAGTTTATGATCGGGTTTAGGATAGATGGTCGTACTATCAAGAGGAGCAAACTTGTTTGCATATCGGTCATCTAGTGCCACTCGAGTGATCTAACTTTGCATCGTTGCTAGTATCGAGTGGCGTGGTGAATTGAGTGCTAATCCTTTAGAAAATATTTGTGAAAAGCTAACACACATGCACAAGATGGTGGACACTTGGTGATGTTGGCACATTTGTAAAGCAGGAGTTGTTGGAGTTAATTTGGATTAATTTGGAGTTGAAAAGGAGAAGAAAAGGGCAATGTTTTGGTTGTCCGGGGGTCAAAAGTTGTATCCTAACTCATAGACAACTTACAGCCTTTGTAAAGGGTTGCACCGTTCTTTTCGGTGTGCACCGAATAGGGCACTGCCACCCCCAGGTGGTGCACCACCACCCAAGGGCGGTGCCAGGGACGGTGCCCAAAAACAGCAACAACACCATTTCGTATTTTCGGGCATAACTCCTAGCTCTGAACTCCGATTTTGATGATCTAGGACTTTTCGAAAAGCTAACGAATAGCTCTACAAGCCTGAATTGGTGGAAATTGATTTGGAGAAAGTTTTGGTCACCAAACTATCTAGTGACCATGGCGGTGTGGCATCGCCCTTTTTTTCTAGAGAGGGGGAAAACTCGTCGGGGGGCACCGCCACCCCTAGGGCGGTGCTCCGCCCCCCTATGTCCAGTGCCAGGGTCCCAATGGCTAGTTTGAAATAGCTATAGTAATTTGACAATTGGTCACCACCTCCCTATGTCCGATGCCCGCACGTTTGAAAGGTCCTAATGGCTAGAGGGGGGGTGAATAGCCTAATAAAATTTCTACAACAACACTTAACAAAAGGTTAGACAATTATGAAGCGAAGCAAGTGTTGCGCTAGCCTACTCAAAATGCAAGCCACCTACCACAATTCTAGTTTAGATAGTGTCAATTCACACAAGAGCAATGACACTGCCCTATGTTAGTGTGCTCTCAAAGGCTAACTAAAGAGCCACACCAACCAAGCATGCAAGCTCTCACAACTAGCTACACTAAAGAGCTTGTCAACTAGTTTGCGGTAAAGTAAAGAGAGTGATTAAGAGGGTTATACCGCCGTGTAGATGAATGAACCAATCAATCACGAAGATGAATAACAATGATGACCAATCACCTCGGAATCAATGATGAAGACAATGATTTTTTACCGAGGTTCACTTGCTTGCCGGCAAGCTAGTCCTCGTTGTGGCGATTCACTCACTTGGAGGTTCACGCGCTAATTGGCTTCACATGCCAAACTCTCAATAGGGTGCCGCACAACCAACACAAGATGAGGATCACACAAGCCACGAGCAATCTACTAGAGTACCTTTTGGCGCTCCGCCGGGGAAAGGTCAAGAACCCCTCACAATCACCACGATCGGAGCCGGAGATAATCACCACCTCCGCTCGACGATCCTCGCTGCTCCAAGCCGTCTAGGTGGCGGCAACCACCAAGAGTAACAAGAGAAATCCGCAGCAAAACACGAACACCAAGTGCCTCTAGATGCAATCACTCAAGCAATGCACTTGGATCACTCCCAATCTCACTATGATGATGAATCAATGATGTAGATGAGTGGGAGTCCTTTGGCTAGGCTCACAAGGTTGCTATGTCAATGAAAATGTGCAAGAGCTATCCCTTGAGCCGGCCATGGGGCTATAAATAGAGCCCCCATCAAATAGAGCCGTTATATCCCTTCACTGGGCAAAACGCGTTCTGACCGGACGCTCCAGTCGTGTTGACCGGACGCTGGACCCCAGCGTCCGGTCGCTCGCAGACGACCACGTGTCCTGATTCCAACGGTCACTTGACCTGACCGGACGCTCCGGTATAAACTGACCGGACGCTGAAGGCCCAGCGTCCGGTCGTTTCCAGTAAGCTCCCGAGCATGACCGGACGCGTCCGGTCGAATGCGATCGGACGCAGCCAGCGTCCGGTCACATTCCAGCTACTGTGTCACCGTACGTCAGCGCGACCGGACGCAGCCTGCCAGCGTCCGGTGCATTCAGATCCAGCGTCCGGTCAGTTGACCGACGCTGGCATCTTTGCGACCAACTCGTTTTCATTTCTAACTTCTTCACCCTTGCTCCAATGAGCCAATCACCAAGAATTTTGCATCCGGCGCAATAGAAAATAGACATTTCATTTTTCCAAAAGCGCCGAATCCCGCCTCGCAAGCTCGGCGGGAGGGAGAGAGGGACCCAAACCCATCTCAACCCTGCAAGCACCTTGTGCACATGTGTTAGCATATTTTCACAAATGTTATCAAGGGTGTTAGCACTCCACTAGATCCTAAATGCATATGCAATAAGTTAGAGCATCTAGTGGCACTTTGATAACCGCATTCCGATACGAGTTTCACCCCTCTTAATAGTACGGCTATCAAACCTAAATGTGATCACACTCTCTAAGTGTCTTGATCACCAAAACAAAATAGCTCATATGGTTTATACCTTTGCCTTGAGCTTTTTGTTTTTCTCTTTCTTCTCTTCAAGTTTAAGCCCTTGATCATCTCCATGCTATCACCATTGTCATGCTATGATCTTCATTAGCTTCTTCTACTTGAAGTGTGCTACCTATGTCATGATCACTTGATAAACTAGGTTAGCACTTAGGGTTTCATCAATTCACCAAAACCAAACTAGAGCTTTCAACGTTGCTGTCTGGTGAACGCGCAGAAATGTGTTCCTTGTCTCCAACGGCTCTATTTGGCTTGGCTGAGGTTGAGCACCTTAGGAATGTGTTGCCCTTGTGTGTACTTGGTTTGAGAAGCCTCTAACTCACTTGTGCTTGCGAGAAGTGTGAATCCATTGTGAGTGGGTGATTCTAGTGCGATTACATCATGAGGTTGCATCAAGTGGCACTAGGTGATCAAGTTATAAGCCGGTGGTGCTTGCTACTCTTGGAGGTTGCCACCTCCTAGACTGCTTGGTGGTGGTCTTTATCAAAGCACACAAAGATGACTTGGTTCGTGGGGTTCTTACAATGCCCAATGTGTGGGCTTAGTGTGGTGCCAATTAGTCACCGAACCACCAAGTGAATGGTCGACACAACAGGGACTAGCGTGTTGGCAAGCACATGAACCTCGGGCTAAAAATCACCGTGTCATTCTTGTCTTCCTATTGGTTTGCATCCCCTATTTACACAAGCTTGTGTTTACTTTCATATACATTGTGCTTGTGTAGTTGGTCTTGTAATTAGTCAGCTTGTGTAGCTTGCTAGTTACCTTCTTGCTTGTGTAGCATAGAATTAGCTCCCTTGCGTAACTAATTTAGTTTGAGTAACCTTGTTAGTCATATTGCTTAGTTTGTGTAGGTAAGTAATTTGCGCTCTCTAATTCGGCATTGTTGCCTTGTTATTGAGCATTACTAGTGAGCTTAGGTGGCTTTGTGCTTTTGCTTACTAGATTGTGTAGAAGCACCTTCGGTTGTGTGAAGTACTAGTTGCATAGGTTTGTGTGACCTTACAAGCTAGATTGGTTAGGTGAGCTCTAGCTAGCTGGGTACCTTTGTTATCTAATTAGGATCTTTTAAGGTGCTTGAGAACTTAGATAGAGAGGTGTAGTCTTAGCTAGACCAATGGTTTTAATTCCGTATTTATTTTAGTTAGCAAACACAATTATTTTTTGGAAAGGACTATTCACCCCCCTCTAGTCCGCCATCTCGACCCTACACGTGGTATCTGAGCTAGGTCTCTCATTTGTGGTCTTCACCGACCTAAGACGATGGTGGCTTATGGGCAAGATGTTGAGTGTCCATATACTTTTGATGGCACAGACTTTGTACGGTGGAAAAATTGGATGACATGCAATTTTAAGTCTATTTCCCCTCAAATGTGGTGGATTGTAGATGTGGGCTTTTCTTGTGCGTTGGATGAAAATAATGCTACTCAAGCGCAAAAGAAATGCCTATGTCTTGATTGCCAAGCTACTAACATATTTTATCAATCTTTGAGTGATAAGATATTTGGAGAGATCATGTACATGAAGACCGCCCATGATATTTGGTTGTACCTCAATTTGATATATGGGAGAGTCTTCGATGATGATGATGATGAGCCCAAGGAGAAGGCACATGAGTATGTCAAGCATGACCACAATTTGATGATTATAAAAGATTGCTTCACCTCATGGTCAAGTGATGATGATGATGTTGATGATCGATCTACCACAAGTTCACTTGACAAGATGGATGGTGATGCCCCAAGTGATGCAATGATGATTCTACCTCAAGCACACTTGGTGATAATGGTGATGATAGTTCATGCTTGGGCCATGATTGTGATGCTACTACAAGCCCATCCACTACACCACATTGCTTCAAGTCACAAGATGACACCAAGGTATCTAATTCTAATGTGGTTGATTATGCTGATTTATATGATGAGCTTGTTAGTAGACTTGCTAGCATGACCATGTCTTTAGAAAATAAGAAAGCTAAAAAATGAAATTAGAAAAAGAAAACTCATTTCTAAAGTATTCATGTGAAGATCATAAGCAGCTGCTTGATGTTCTTAAATCTTCACATGATGAAAATGAAATTGACTCATGAGAAGCTTCTTGTGTCTCATGAAGAATTATTAGTTAAACATGCTTCTCTAATTAAAGCATTTTTAAAGAAACTTAAAAAGAATGAGAGCTTATCACATGAGTTAAGTGATCAATTGCAATATGTGATTAACTCTTATGATGTAGGGAAGAAGCATGTATCCACCTCTTGTGATGATTTATTAGATATACCATGCTCTTCATATATAGATGCTTGTTCTACTTCTATGTCTTGTGAGACTAACATTTTGAAGGAGAACAAAGAGCTCAAAAGAGAAGTGAAGAAATTGAGCAATAAGCTAAAGAGGTGCTACAACTCAAAAGTCACCTTCGAGCATGTGTTGAAGAATTAAAGAAGCTATGGTGACAAGTGTGGCATTGGCTTCAACAAGAGCATGACAAAGGACGAAAGAAAAAGAGAAAGAAAGATGAAGAAGCAAGAACAAAAGAGGCTATCTCATTTCATGTGCTTCAAATACCATGAAGTGGGACATCTTGTGAATGGTTGTCCCAATGAAGAGAAGCTCAAGTTGAAGGAGGAAGAAGAGAGGCTAAAGCATGTTAGATGCTTCAAGTACCGCACATGGGGTCATCTCACCTCAATGTGCCCAACCAAGCAATTGATGAAGCAAAAAGAAGCACCTCGATCAAAGCCACAAGTTGAGCAAAAAAAGATACCCCAAGAGCAAATCAAGATCAACCATGAAAATGGTGGTGACTTGATAATAAAGAAGAAGAAAACAAGAAGGGGTAGAAGAGCAAGGCATCCAATGCTTATTCAAGATGCCAAGATGATGAGCAAGAATCATGATGAGAAGAAGGTGTATGCTCACATCAAGTTCTTCAAGTGTGAAGATATGGGACACTTTGCCTCGAAGTGTCCTACCAAGCTTGAGAAGAAGGCTCAAGCAACTTATGAGAGGCAAGGCAATGAGAAGCAACACATGGGCAAGGAAGAAAAGGCTCAATTAAAGAGAGTTTGCTACTCATGCCGGGAAAGAGGACACATGGCTAATTCATGTCTCCTAGGTAATAATTTTAAGCTCATTTCAATTGATAATAATAGTGTGCTTAGAAAGAATGGTGATGGTACCTCTAACTTCTTGCTACTCATACTAAGGCAATGTCTAAGTATGTTGCTCTTAACTTGAGAGGACCTAAACTTGTTTGGATACCATCAAAAAGTGGATGAATGTATGTAGGTACCATCGGCATTAGATGTTTGATTCAATGAATTTCTTGTTGTTCATCATGTGTTGAGTTAAGTTATGAAGCTTAGTGCATGTCCAAACCCAATGCCAAGTCAAAATGAGTGAAGTCCAAATATGCTACAACATACAAGTGTCATATTCAAGTTGTGGATGATTTGTTGGATTATATGGTGGCTTGCAAATATTTAAGTTGAAGCTTGCTAATTAGATGATCATGAGCTAATTAAGGTATATCTCTAGTTGATCTTATTCATCTAGGTGTGTATAAGATGTTTGAATTGGATATACACATGTTACTTGCTATAAAGATGGTTGAATGGATTAAATGCTTAGAAATCAAATTTGAGTTGGTTTTAATGGATAAATTCATAAGATAATATTTAGTAAGTGTATTGAATGGATTTATGTCTTGTGAAAGTATTTAAACAAGTCTATTTCAAATTTGGTTCAATTTGATGAAGAGTAGCTTAATTGGTAGAAATCTGTCCTATATTTGAAAAACTGAGCTAGCTGAGATCAAGTCTAAATTTGAATGATCAAATCTATTTGGATTGGCTTGAAATTTGGCATGCATGCTCTAGACTTATGGTATAAGATTTTGTATGAATTTTATAAGAATTGGATAAGAAATGCTTCAGTTTTGGAGTAGATCTTGTCAGCTATAGTGCAGCAGTTTTTAGCATATAGCTGTGTGGGAAGATGTGAAATCTGGTAGCAATATAGAAGTCCAATGAAGCTCAAAATTTTAAAACTGCTATAAAACTTAGTGAAGCACATCTCCACCAAATTTTGTGGTAATTGGATCTGTACATTGGGAGTTATAAATAATTCTGTGAAGAATACAGAATCTGCCAGAAAAGTAACATTTATTGGATTGATCAAAAGTCACTTTGATTGAAAGGTTCTCAAGTTGGAATCATGTTTATAAGTGGTTGAGGTACCTAAGTTTGGTTTTGAACTAATCTAGAAGCATAACAAGCAAATAGTACAAGTCCATTTGATTATGGAGTGTACTTGGCACATATTTGGTACTTAATTTGAAGATCAAGATCAAACAAGATAAAGATAGAGTTTAAGTTCTAGTGATAATTGGAGATTATTTGGTAAAAAGAAAAGGACTTAAAGAAGGATTCAAGGTTATATATCAATTTAAGTCCATATGGATCAATCAAACAAAGTCAATTCAAGTGAGTATTAAGAATGACTCTTTGGAGAGAGGTTATTTCTCCCTAATGTAGGGGCTTGCCGCCTTTTGTAGGTAAATCAAGTGTGGTACTTAGAAGGCTAACATAGAAGTAGTGATCTAAGGGACATTTGAGATGCTTAGTTGAAGCAATCAAAATGGTTGATCTAGAGAGCAAGCAACAACCAAAAGAGAGCTAATTATAGGAATTCAAGTGGTATTCTCATGCAAGCATTGATCAAAAGAGAAAGCAAGCCAACCACAACTCAATACAGTGCACTTGATCATAAATGGTATTCATTTTATATGGGTGAAGAATGGATTCTATTAATGATGATTGATCTTTACCAAGCTTATAATTGAACTTCACATTGCTATTGCGGAGCTCAATTGGAATCTAATGACTATCCTCTACTCTAAGATAGCAAAGGTATCATTGTAATATGCATGATCATTTTCATCCCTTACTAGTATGCGATTAGTGCATATAGTACATACTTATTAGGATCATGCATAACAAATGAAAATTTAAAATTCATAGCCTACTGTTGACACAAAAATGTGGCGATGTGATCAATACACAGTAAGCCAGATGATCTGAGTGGAACAAGACTAGAGATCTACTTGGCTTCAACACAGAACCAGCTGATTATAAAAACCCAATGACATGCTAGTCAATTTGACCTGCAATTGACAAGGAGAGAAAATCTTATCAGTAATTTAAGGTAGAACATGTTGGTGTTGCACCAAATAGTTCCAAATGTATGGCTAAATAGCCAATTTAATGAGGCTATCAACTAAATAGTCGATATCCAGCGTATCCATAAGAAGCGATATAAGAAAGCATCATCGGCTAAATAGAACATGATTGATAAAAAGCGTCAAGCCAATAAGTTTGATGAAACGAGTATAACATGCGAACAAATCGACTGTCTAATATAAATAAATCTATAAATAGTTTGAATCTAATCTATTATCATCAACAGTGAGGTTTGATCGAATCGATGCAGCTATGATAATGATAACAAACTAAAGCCAAAGAATCTATAAAACCATCTATATGTTGACAGATTCATAAAAACATATTATATGCTTGAGAGTATAGGTAAATCGGCTAAAATAGTCGATGCAGTCATAGCAAACAGAGTACATATCTTGATCATAAACAAAACCACTAATCGATAATTTCTGATCCAAAGTCTTGCTAGTGAGGTTCAACCGGATTGATGCAGCTATGGTAGTGTCATTAGATTAGATCTTATTAACTAGTGAGTTTATTCAAGATTAAAATATGTCTTTGGATGCATATTATGTTTGACTGGAATAGAGATAAAATAGCCGATCTAACGGAATTAAGCCATTAATTATAAGATTTGAAGCGTGACCAGATTAAAGGATGACCAATTAAGATGATATGATACCGATCTATCTCTATCTCAGTCGAGTGATTTTGTTATAATTAATGAAACATTAACTATAGCAAGATCTATAACTTGTGAATCAACCAAAAAACAGCAAGGAAAATCTTACTAATCTTAGCAGATTCGATAACTTGTGATATTGTATTAAACAACAAGTTATTTAACACAAGATCGATAACTTTGATCTATATTATGATTCGTAAGAGATCAATCAGCTGATGCAACCTTACAAACTACGATACAGATCGATAACTAACTTATATTATGGCTCATAAAAGCTCAATCAGCTGATGCAGCTTTATAAGCACAATACAAGTCATGACGGTACTCACAAGCAAGCTAGAGGTCGATCAGTCGATGTAGCCCTGTTTGTTGAAGAACTCGTCGAGATCTATAGTACTTCTACTCCTAATGCGACGGCGAAAGCCGGAAAGATTGTATTGATTGAATGTTCGTGTTCTTTTTACAATAACCAGGGTCTAATATTTATACCTAGAACCTAAACATGAATCCTACTCAAATATGACTCATTATAATTCTTGGAATAAAAGAAAACTTCCTAACTTAATAATAATTTGGACCCCAATTATCCTTATTCGTAGAGTCCGACACATCTCCCTGGCGCCACTCAAGTATAGCCCATTGACGTCGTCTGCTGACATTATCCATAACATAGCCAATTTTGACATTACATCTAAATCAGCTGATACTGATTCTCATCCAATCGATTCCTTGATGACACAATCCTGGAAGCTTCGACTTCCCATGTTCTTCTTCCCAAATTTTGGCGTCACCTACCACTATTGCTTGAATGATTAGTTGAATCTAGTGGTAGTGTATGAGTTTGTTCATGAGCTAGTGAATCCAGGTACTTGATTTAATTTGGATTACTAATAAGTAACAAGTACAACATTGGCAAGATAACCCTTGCAAGAGGTGTGAAGAAGCTTGTCATTGGTTCAAACCGGACTTGAAAACTTAGACAAGTCAATTTAGTTCAAGTCAAGAATAGAAGCTCATGATAGTGACAAGAGTACATGGACAAGACAACAATGCAAATGGATATCTAGTTTGTATGTTTCAAGTGGTATCTAGACTTAAATATTTTTTCAAGAAGAATTCACAAGTGGTATCTAGATCAACTTACAAGTGATATCCTACAAGTGGTACTCATAAAGATAGAAAATGTTTAAGAAATATTTTTTATTGACAAATCCAACAAGTGGTTCTATGCTAGAAAATTCTTCCAAGTGGTATCATATCTCTACACGTGGTATCAATCATACAAGACGATGGTTCCACAAGTGATCCTCAACTTTAAGTGATCATCAAGTGAAACAAGTTCCCTCATATACAAGAGCTCAAGATTATCAAGTGGATACCCATGCTATGACATAGGGGGAGGTGCCCCACCAATTAGTATCAAGGTCAAAAAGATCCTATATGATGAATCTCAAGGGCTAAAAATGGTGTCATTCCAACATATGTGGTGGTGTCCATAAAAAATCCTAGATTCAAGTGTCAACCATCTACCCCAATGTAATCCTTTTTATCAATAAGAAGCACACTTTTTATAGAAATTGATGATAAAGGGGGAGAAGTTGGAACAAAGATATGAAAATGCATCATGGGGAGAAGTAGTAGTTGGATATGGACAAAGAGGGAGCAACATTGAAGAATAGAGAAGGATCAAAATTCTTCGACAAGAGAAGCACACAAGTAAGGGGAGCAATCTCATGTATTTTGATTGGCTGCATTTGATATGTGCATATTCATGTGCTTACTTGCATTTGCATAAGTTCTAAAGTTAATATGCATGCTTGTGTGGTGTATGCTAGTGATAGAATTTGAATTATAATTTGAATACTAGCATGCATAGGATGATAGCTAGACACTTGGATATATTTTCAAGTAATACTAGTACCTTACTTCTAATGTTGATCTCATGGGGTTTCTAGTGTTTTTTTGTTGTTTAGCTACTCATGGTGCTAAGGATAGTGTTAAAATGTGCACTTTGATTGGTATCACACATCAAACGTTAATTCTTTACACCTTAGCATCATTGGTAGTAATCACTCTCCCATAATTCCAATCCATGCATATGTGTGAGCTTCAAACCAAACACTCTAGCACATATGTAGGGGGAGCTAATACTACCAATTTAGGTTTATGGTACTTGTCTAAAATCATTTACACATGGTAAAATTGTTTGGACAAGCAACATGAATCCAAATGAGCTTAATTTTCATATCTTTGTAGAGTTGTCATCAATTACTAAAAAGAGGGAGATTGAAAGGTCCTTGTTTGGTTTTAGTAATTGAGTGACAACCTAGGTGGACTAATGTGTTTAAATGTAAGATACACATGTGATTAGTCCACATATACACTTGTGTGAGCAACTCATGCCATGACGGTGAAGATGGCTTGGATATGTTGCAAGGCTCACACATCTGATGAAGGAGCTCATTGCATATGAGACATGACATTGAGTCATGTGACTAAGGTGGAGAAGATCAAGACAAGACTTGGCTTGATGGGTCGGTTGCTAGCATGAAGGGCAAGTTGGAGGCTTTGGAGCGATGGACCACGTGGCGGTGAAGCTTGAGCAAGACTTGTCACCGATGGACAAAGGCAACGGTGAAAAGCAAGTAAGGTCAAGATCAATGGACCAACAAGGTCACGTGATGATATGAAGTGGATCATATCATGTGTGATATGGTTGGTGCATGTGTTGCATCAACATTAGAGGAGATAGAATGAAATGCGCAATGCAAAGGTATATTTGTAGGGCATTTCATTTCACTAGTCATAGGCGTGTAGAGAAGTTTGTAATTGGGGTTAGGATAGATGGTCGTACTATCAAGAGAAGCAAACTTGTTTGCATATCGGCCATCTAGTATCACTCGAGTGATCTAACTTTGCATCATTACTAGGATGAGTGGCGTGGTGAATTGAGTGCTAATCCTTTGGAAAATATTTGTGAAAAGTGAACACACATGCACAAGATGGTGGATACTTGGTGGTGTTGGCACATTTGCAAAGGAGGAGTTGTTGGAGTTGATTTGGATCAATTTGGAGTTGAAAAGGAGAAGAAAAGGGCAAGTTTTGGTTGTCCGGGGGTCGAAAGTTGCAACCTAACTCGTAGCCAACTTGCAGCCATTGTAGAGGGCGCCATCACCCTTTCCGGCATGCACCGGATAGAGCATCACCACCCCCGGGCGGTGCCCAAAAATAGCAGCATCACCCTTTCATATTTCAGGCATAACTCCTAGCTCCGAACTCCGATTTTGATGATCTAGGAATTTTTAGAAAGCTAAGAAATAGCTATACAAGCCTAAAGTGGTGGAAATTGATTTGGAGAAAGTTTTGGTCACCGGACTTTCTAGTGACCATGATGGTGTGGCACCGCCCCTTTTTCCAGAGAAGGGGAAAACGCGTCGGGGGGGGGGCACCGCCACCCTTTGTCCGGTGCTAGGGTCCTAATGGATAGTTTGAAATAGCCGTTGCAATTCGACCATTGGGCAATGCCACCCTATGTTTGGTGCCAGCACGTTGCTGTCCAGTGACTACGCAGAAAATGTGTTCCTTGGCTCCAACGGCTCTATTTGGCTTGGGGGCTATAATAGAGGTGGAGCTCGGGCTTGGCTAAGGTTGAGCACCTTAGGGATGTGTTGCCCTTGTGTGTGCTTGGTTTGAGAAGCCTCTAACTCACTTGTGCTTGCGAGAAGTGAGAATCCATTGCGAGTGAGTGATTCTAGTGCGATTGCATCATGAGATTGCATCGAGTGGCACTAGGTGATCGAGTTGTAAGCCGGTGGTGCTTGTTACTCTTGGAGGTTGGCACCTCCTAGATGGCTTGGTGGTGGTCTCCATCGAAGCATGCAAAGATTGTGCAGTGCTCTAGAGAAGTGACTGTGTGGGGTATTGTACTCACCCCGCAGGAGCCGCGAAGAGCAGCTCTAGTTGAGTGTGTCATTGAGCTACCCTCACTTGGTTCACGGAGTTCCTGCGGTGCCCAACATGTAGGCTTGGTGTGGTGCCAATTAGCCGGTGAACCACCAAGTGAATGGTCAACACAACAGGGACTAGCATGTTGGCAAGCACATGAACCTCGGGATAAAAATCACCGTGTCATTCTTGTCTTCCCGTTGGTTTGCATCCCCTATTTACATAAGCTTGTGTTTACTTTCATATACATTGTGCTTGTATAGTTGCTCTTGTAATTTGTTAGCTTATGTTGCTTGCTAATTACCTTCTTGCTTGTGTAGCATAGAAGTAGCTGTGGTAGAACTGCCTAATCTAATACCTCCTAGGAGTATTTGTCTTCTATTAGACACTAAGTACTCAAGAGATGATACTAAACTATGCAGTTCCGTCGAGCACACCCTAAGGGAGAACTCGAAAATCCACATTTTCCTTCAGGATTATAAATGAGAGAATACAGCTTACAACATTATTAAGTCATTTCTTACATCACTTTATTACAGTAATAGAATATTACCTCAATTGATTATAACAACGGAATATAACAATGCTATCAGAATTATAGAGAAAGCAAAGATTAATTTAATGACATGGTGGAGCAGTAACATAGTGGATATTTTTATACAAGAGATGCAAGCAGATTTTATATCTTTTCTTATAAAAAACCTTTAGTGAGGGTTATAAATAAACACTACGGTCGTAGTGGGAAAGGAATCCTCTCTGAGCCCACTAGGAGGTTTTCACACATAAAAGTCAGCTCTATGTATCCTCCGGTCACCTGCAACAGAGAAAAATAAAACCCTAAGTACTCGATTGTACTCAGCAAGACTTATCCGATAGGAGAAAAATAAAAGACTCCAAGGATATGCAAGGCTTATTTGGATTATGAGTTATTGTATCTGCGGAAGCATTACTAAACGTGCGTCCTTATATTAAATTTTATTAACAGTCATCATTAGTTCATTAATTATCCATTCTATGTAAGCTCCTATGCTACTTTCAAGCAGGTGGTGAGCAATCAAAACTATTTTACCATCTTTCATATTCTAGTTCTTACTACGGTGCTAGACCATAGCCAAGTCGTACTGTCTCACAGAAATGATGATTCATGAATCAATGTATCCTAGCTAGGTACCCTGAAACACACGCCTCATTTGTACCCCAGTCACAAACAAGACCAACCCGCTCTACTCCTATCAAGGGGTCCAGGTCCCCATCCAAACTTGGACTCCAAGCCCCTACACTTGAGACCTAGTCTCAGTATGGTGCTTAGACCTCCACCTTTCCCCGCCTCTAATTAATCGGTCCAGAAAGAGCCAGAACCCGCGATAAGAGCGTAATGAGCCTTCCCGCTCCCATAAGCATGTATGTGCTCAGGATAATAAGTCTATGACCTGACGACTATCCACAGCAACGGACGGTCCTCAATCGACATAGGCAGAACCAATGCAATCTGAGCCTCGCTCGATTGCCTAACCAAGTCCAAATCCAAAGCACAGTCCCGCCTGGTCTCCAATTATCATTCATATCTATTCCATGTGGTAGTAATGTAATAACAACAATAATATCTTTCCTGTCTCTCGCGAGTGACATGTAACCACTCGACTTCTACCGGATCCTATAGCATAGCAATCTATACGATCCTGACATACTAGTAGGACTCATAGGATAAGGATATATATTTATATGCAAGTGGTTTCATTCAACTCCTTAAAACTTAATGCACAAGCATAAAATAAAGTGTAGAATAATAGGGGTTATACACCGGGGCTTGCCTGGACAAGATATAACCAAAGATTAGCATTCCATTGGTGACACGATCATTAAGGCACCATCTTTTCCTCTACTTCGGTCGACTCCATGATCCATCGTTGTTCTAGAATTCATGCTGTGGTGATGGTTGAAGTAAGGAAAAGCTGAGGTGGTCTAGCCACGTGCTCTCAGGCATGGCGGCGATGCCCCGAGCTGGACATCGATGCATCACCATGTCATCAATGAGTTCTCTGGCCAAAATAGTGCAAGCATTGGATAGAGGGAGTCAAGGCGAGTTTAGGGTTATGACTAATTGAACTGTTACCACTCCTACGGGCCTTACCTCCAACCCTCTGGTCATGGTGGCGCACATGACCGACAGTAAGGAGAAACCGAAATTGACCATTGACAGACCATGACTAGGCTCAATGAGAATACGACACCTAGCTAACTTACTAAGCTACCCACCGGTGCGAGAAATTGGACTAGGAAGGCTTGAGTTGGTGATTATGAAGGAGAGAGGAGAGCGGCGCACTGCCACTGCCATGTCGTAGGGAGTGGCTCAGGTGGAGGTGACCCGGCCAAGACCCGATAAGGCATGGCAACACGAGGACACCACCTCATGAGTGAGGGCAAGGGTCGCATGGTTAATGCTCAGGTGGAGCCTTTAGGGGTGCTTGTGCGGCCATGTGTACGCAGCACATGGTGTCGCAATGCGGTAGACTACGTATGACGTTGAGCTCGGCTTGGTAGGTGGGTTGTGTGGCTAGGAACAACTACTGCAGTGCTAGGTGAGTCAGAGGGCGTAGGATAGCGCCACGAGCAGCAGCGTGGCTCGAGACAAGGTGGGCAGTGGGTGGGGCAACCATGTGGCAGGGTGGTAGCGGTGGCCGAGGGGCGGGTACCGAGGCCATCGGCCAGTAGCAGGCATCGCAGCCTAAGGTGGCCAAGCCATAGCCATGCTGTAGCCAGGCCGAGGGCGGCCACCAACAACCTACCCACGCATGCGCATGACCAGAGGCAATCACGGTGCACACCTAACGCAGTGACCACGCACTCCTGGTCAAATGGCCAGACACATGTTAAGCATGAATTTTAAAGCGTCAAAACCAACCGCTTAGAGCCCAGTTGAGATTAAAACAAGAGTTCAAGATTCTAGTAGCCACTAAGGGCTTCTCATCCGAGCAACGAGAATGGTTGGAGAGTAAGCATCGAGGGAGATAGAGAGGTGCCAACAAGAGCTCGTCGCGCTGAACGCCAGTTCACGACCAAAGCCCAAAACAAGATCGACAGCGCGTTCTAACAAAGTTAGGGCAATTTCTACGACGCCACGACAACTCCAACTCATCCGTGGACTTCACCATGCTAAAGTGCTTACTTAGAAGCAACCAACAATACAAAAACATGAAACTAGTGTTTAAGTATTTTAGTTAGAACTTAAACGTCAAAATAGCATTGCCTACCACCCTTCCATTCTTAGAAAAGTTAAGGGTTTTTAGTTGAGACTAAGTAGCCATTAACTCTTTTGTCACAATTTTTAATAGGTCTAAACCTTGTTAACTTCAACCAATAAATACTTTATGCAATTGTCCATACCTTATACTAACCCATAGGAGCAAAATATTTAAGCACTCTTTAATTATTTTGCTCAATATAATTCGCAAAAAATGATATTTTAAACAATAGTTCAAGTGTTTGCCGACTTAACGAAAAGAGCTTATCTTAACTTCAAATTTGATTTTTGAGCTCCCAAGAGCACTAGTTAACAACATTTATTTTCATAATTTAAAGTTGCATCTTCTACTACACCACTTGCTTGTCATCTTTACTTAAGTATTACACACAAGTTATATATTATTTTTGTTTATATAAATTATTTTTTGTGCCAAACAATTAAAACGACTTATCCCATTTTTCTCGTTAGGATTTTCATTAGCACTTTTACACACCAAGTAAGTTAACTTGGATATTTATTTGAATCCACCAAAGTGAGTCACATAGGATTCGCTTATCATTTCACATGCGTTATAAATTTTTAAAACTCAAAAACTTGTTTGGCTAATCCCTCTCGTACCTAAATCTCGGTGCTAAGCAAGCTCGTAACACTAGGGGTATTACAGTAGCTCCCTTGCGTGACTAATTTGGTTTGAGTAACCTTATTAGTTACATTGCTTAGTTTGTGTAGCTAAGTAACTTACGTTCTCTAATTCGATATTAGTTGCCTTATTATTGAGCATTACTAGTGAGCTTAGGTGGCTTTGTGCTTTTGCTTACTAGATTGTGTATGAGCTTTCTCGGTTATGTGAAGTACTAGTTGCATAGGTTTATGTGACCTTGCAAGCTAGATTGGTTAGATGAGCTCTAGCTAGCCCGGTACCGTTATTGCCTAATTAGGATCTTTTTAAGATGCTTAAGAACTTATATAGAGGAGTGTAGTCTTGGCTAGACCGATAGTTTTAATTCCGTATTTGCTTCGGTTAGCCGACATAATTACTTTTTAGAAATGACTATTCACCTCCTAGTCCGCCATCTCGACCCTATAGTTTCACGTGCCCATGCAGGGCCTGCGCCACCCGGACGCTTCCCACGCTGTCAGACCCCTCACGGGGACCGCTCGTGTCCCCTCCGCTTCTCACGCGAATTGCAACATGTGCAACACCCGATCTACCTTTGAAACACCCGGATGCAACACTTACAATATACATCTGAAAACAAATGAAATACTCGAAACATGCTTCTGAAACACTTTAAAAACACATGGAAAAACACTTGAAAACCATTGAAACATACGCAATATCCAGACAAAACACTTGCAATATATGTGTGAAACGTATGCAACATCCAGATAAACATACTTGTAATAATACGTCTAAAAACATAGATGAAACATTGTGAACAAACCTTTGCAACATACATGTACAACCATTGCAACATTCTGATCTACTTTTGCAACATTTATTTGAAACAATTGCAACATACCGTTGAAACATCCAAAACACTTGAAATATACGTTTGCAACATGTGTTTTCAGCACATCGCAACATCTCTTTGCTGCTTGCGAAATGGAGGCTCGCCAGCGTGTGGAGTTCACCGAAGGCAACTGCGTCGCTGCCACCATCGACCAGATGGACTCCGTCTACTATGAGGTCATCGGGGATCCCTTCGTGACTGCTAGTATCGTGGGCTCGACACGCAGCCCCCCGCAGCCGGCGCCGTAGTCCCTACCACCATCGAACCTCTCACTGCGCAATGGATCTGGTGGAAGGAGCAGCAAGGCAAAGTGGGGCGGAGGTGTGCGGCGCGCGATACGGGCGAGCAGCCACCCCACCGGGGGCAGCGCGCGCATGGCTGGGGCACTAGCAGGCGGGCGGTGGCGGTGCTTTGGACCACGTCGAGAGAGGGAGAGAGAGAGAGAGAGGAAGGGGAGGCTAGGGTGGAGACGCGGACGGTGTGGAGCCAGCGTCGACCGAGGGAGGGGGGTGGAGGAGCGGCGGTGTCGCCTGCGGCGGCCGTGGATACGTAGCGCGAGCAGGTTGGTCCGTCCGGATGGAAGGACACCCAGGTCTGATTGCTGTCATTAAATATTAGGAAAGACTCGGTATTTGGAACCATCGGTTTAATTATGACACTATCAAGTATGATTGTTTCAATGACAATTATAAAGTTAGCCTGTTCGCTTGAGCTTATCTACCAGAATCAGCCCTACTTTTCAGCCATAGAAATAATATTTTTTTTCTCATAACAAATCAGTCCTACAAATCAACCACAGCAGCAATAAATCCTACCGAACAGGGCCATGATCGGCTACTGACCACATCCACACTGGTTAGCAACTAGAGTTAGCTAACATACTAGATATGCATTTATTTTTGGTATTTTTTTAATCATAATAGAAACATATATGTACGCATACTCACCTTAATTAATAAATACATGCACATATATTCTACAATAAATTTAGAAAAAATATGATCACCCTCATCAAGTCAAAATTTTGAACCCGAGTAGATAAGTTTTACCATAAAGAATCTATATCAACTGATAAGCTAAGCTTAGCTCATTGATATTGTTGATGTTAGTATATGCTCCATCCATTTTAAATTACAAGTCGTTTTGACTTTTTTTTTTGTAAATCGACTTATAATTTAGAATGGAGAAAGTATTTTCTAAAATTTAGATAAATTTAACATAAGACAAAGCTAAATTGACTAACAATTTGAAATCGGTGGAGTATTTTGATATGGTATAAAAAACATGTGCATTTGTATGGAAAACAATCGTTTTTTTCTGAGAAAAACTTTCATGCTTTGACGAAAAAACAAGATTTTTGCTATTTATCTGTTGATAGCTTTTTTTTACTAATTCTATTAAATTTCTATGTGTTTAATTGTGCTTTAGGATTTATGCCGCAACTGTTGCTTTAACGGATCTGTTACTAAATTCTGACAGATTTGAACGTATAAGATCTGTCGACCCGTAATTAGACGCTCCTCTGTGTCGTGTCCCGGTCGTGTCCTGGACCGCTCGATGCACCTACCCGGCTACCCGAGACCCTTTGCACTTGCACCGGTTGCCATCCATCGGTGTCGAACCCGGGGATGGATTGGGTTCTGGAAACTCACGTTCCATTTTTTTTAAAGAAAAAAACTCACGTTCCCGAGTCGCGCAACCGGCACCGGACTGAACCCCGTCCCGTACGGCATCGCACCCCCACCCCGCAGTCCTCGCGTGCTCTGCCCTCTCTGTGCCTGCCCATTCGTTGATCCCATCGGCTTCCGCCGGCTTCCCCTTCCCCGATCCCCTTCCTCCTCCGATCCAATTCCGCACCCCGCGCCTCGCCGCCGCCGAAGCCGCCGGCAATGTCCAAGTACGGCACCATCCCCACCTCCTCCTCCGCAGGCAGCGGGGCGCCCCTCGCCGGCGCCTCCCCGCTCGACTTCATCTCCCGGGCCAAGGCCCGGGGCGCCTCGGCGCTGGCGACGCGCCGGCCCTGGCGCGAGCTCGCGGACGTCCACGCCGTCGGCCTGCCCCCGAGCCTCGGCGACGCATACCTCCGCGTGCGCGCCAACCTCGCCCACTTCGCCATGAACTACGCCATCGTCGTCCTCGTCGTCGTCTTCCTCTCCCTCCTCTGGCACCCCGTCTCCCTCATCGTCTTCCTCGTCTGCATGCTCGCCTGGCTCGTCCTCTACTTCCTCCGCGACGAGCCCCTCGTCCTCTTCGGCCGCGTCGTCGCCGACGGTTACGTCCTCGCCGTGCTCGCCGTCGTCACGCTCGGCCTCCTCCTCCTCACAGACGCCACCGCCAACATCCTCTCCTCGCTGAGCGTCGGCCTCGTCCTCGTCCTCCTGCACGCCGCGCTGCACAAGGCGGAGGACAACGCCACCGACGAGGTCGACCGCTGGTACGCGCCGGTGTCACAGCAGCCCTCGCACTAAGTGTGAGATCCTCCCTCTCCCTGATTGTCACCGTTACTGCTACTGCTTGCTGATGTATGATTTGTTATGTGTTCCTGTCAATTGGCATGCTGTTGCACGAGCACAAATGTCTACAGATACTGCTTTGCTATGAATGAATTGGTCTTAGCGTCGCTTCTCTACTCTTTCCACGAATTTTAGTTTTCTTGTATCCATTAACAGATTAGAGCAGCCGTTTGTGCAATTGGAGCTCCAGTTCATACATTCCTGTGACTCATGTGCAATTGTGCTGATTTTAAGAGCGATAATTTATAATTGTGCTGATTTTAATCAGTTCCTTCTGAAGGAGAAAATCCCATGGTCAAATAGATCGCTTCTCCACCAAGGCTTTCCTATGCTATATCGTCAGTCGCTATCGTTCCTTCGCCCATTGTAGTCTACGAATTCCCCAAAGTGATGATTGATAAGTAGCCCCCTTTCGAACATAGATTGAGACGTCTTGTATTTCTATGTGCCGGGTTTGTCAACACCAAGAAAAAGTGAAGAAAAACACCTTGTAAAGAAAAAGTGAAGAAACCTCCAAGCAACTGCGCAACATATCAGAAATGTGAAAAATTTTAGTAGAATGAGATTCAATTGAGAATACGCAGAGAGAGACAATGTGATTCCGAGCACTTGTCACCTTCCTCTTAACCTTACCCAACCAAATGCATTCAAAAACAGTTCTAGCAATCATGTCATCCATTTCACATATATAAGTGCAGAGAGCTCCCGCTATATGCGGGTATGGGGAAGGGTGATAGTGGTAAGCCTTATCCTTGCCTGTGCAATGTGGGGAGACCGTGACTCGAACTTTCCGATAACAGGCAGTAAGACGCTACCGCTTGCACCAGCCCGCCCTTCCCCATTTCACATATATCTATAATATATATCTCCTGACCCCCTTTTTTGTCAATTTTATATCTGTTCATCAGCTTTCCTTAAAGGTCATTTCAAGTGCCAGCCAAAAGGGTATGGACGTGGGGCAGCTGTTTTGAGATTGTTTATATTTAATTGATAACCTGGACCAATAGGGTGTATAATTTTATTGAGAGTCAGTGGTTTGGGAAGGAGTTGGGGGCAGCTCCTTCCTTACTTTTCCTGCACTAGGAAGGTACAGCTAACCTGTAACTGAATTGAACCAGCTTACTGTTAGTTGGGCTGAATCCTGATGTGCAGCCTAGGTGAATAAACCTTCAGAATTAGGATATAAGATCATTCGGTCTAGTTTCCATGAGGTCTGATGCGCTGACTTGTTTGCAGAAGTATTTCTGTTGTTCCAATTTCGTTTTTCTGTTCCTAGTTGTCATTTTATTTCTGGGCTTATTAACCAGATTTCTTTGTCATGATGATAAATGTGCATTTTGTATTCCAAATCCATTCGTTCAGTTCCTAGGAGCCATAATTTATGGAAATTAAGAATTAGATTTTGGGCCTGTTCGCTGAATTCTGGAGGAATCTGGATAGTTTGGAGGAATGCTGGAGAAATTTGTGAGAGAAAAACACTATTCCGGATAAAAAAATAAACAGATCAAGCCGGGTTTAAGGGCACGCCAACGGAGCCTTTGTCATATTTTTCCGTTATTGTGATGGGCCATTACATTCTTACATCTTCGGTTCAGATACATTGTACTTGCTTAGAGTTTTTGACATCCATCATGGTCATGGTGCCATTTATTCTCATTCTTTTTTTGGTGCAGTCTGCAGATATTTCTGCGTTATCATAATTGCCTAAGCAAATGCATTTCTTCAACCCTTTGCCTAAATTTATGTTGAGGGTGAAAGTAGTCTGACTGTTACCATGATATTTATCTACAGACTTTTCTAAATGTGCCATACATGTCTTCTTTGTTGAATACTGACGCTAACAACCCAGGAATGAAATGTCAATAATCTCATTCCTGCATCTAGAGATTTCACTTATCGAGTTGTCGGCGTAAAAACGTGTCGATGCGTCGAGCACACAGAAAGCCGAAAGGGTCTGCTTGATGGAGCAAGGCTAGAGATCCACTTGTCTTCAACGCAGGCCTAACCGATCCTGCGAATTTCTCCCGAGGCGTGCCAGTCAATTTAACCAGTAATTGACAAGGAGAGAGTTTATCAGTAATTTAAGGTGGAACATGTCGGTCTTCGCCCAGACAGTTCCAAGTGTGCCGCTTCGGGAGTAGCCAAATGAGAAAAATTGACTAAACGGCCGATACGCGAAGAAATCAGCTGTTTACGGACTATAAAGCTCATGGGTCGTGATTGATTTTTTTTTGTTAACAGGTACAATGCCCGCAGATATAAGTAAAATCATCAGCCAGGTGGGTATTACTAGTGTAAAGCATTGAGCCGATGAATCTAACGAAAAAGGATATAACACGTGAACAAATCGACTGTCTAATACGAATGGATCTACAAACGCTCTGAATTTAATCTGTTACCATCAACAGTGAGGTTCGACCGGATCGATGGCAGCTATGATGATAATAACAATCCATAAAATCATATATACATTGACATGCTTTTCGAATGACTTAGGCTTTCCGAAAGACATGCTATATGTGTGAAAGCTCAAGCGGACCAGCTGAAATAGCCGATTTAGGTGAAAATGACTATAACATGTGAACAATCGACTATTTAACATAGATAAAGCTATGAACTCAGCAGACTTAACATACTATCTCTAATAGTGGGGTTCGACCGGATCGATGGCAGCCATGATAAAGACAACAAATCAAACCTTTAAAGTAAACGGATCTATTCACATTTAACAGAATAATAGAGACACACTATAGGCATTAAAGCATAGGCGATCGGTTATTTAGCCGATACAGGCATAGCAAACAACCAATGTCATGCTTGGTCAAAAGTAATTCTACCAACTAGCATCCTCCGATCTAAAGTGCCATCAGTAGGGATCGATCGGATCGTTACAGCCATAATAGCGAACTATAGATCAGATTTAATTAGCCAGCAAACATCCTCAAGATCATACATGCCTTAACCGCGTACTATGTATGATCAAGATCAAAATAGAACAATCGATAAAACATAACATGTTGCTCAACGTAAGAAACATCGTATTGTAACAAAGCAAATGATGGACTAAACGGATATGAGACCGATCTAGATTGATCTCGATCGGGCAAGTTGATGTTGCTGAAAACTAATAACAATAAGAAACATCAGCAAGATCGATAACTTAATGAATCTAACCGAAGGACACCACCCTTAGGTAGAGCCGATAACTTGATTTTAATCTAATTCGAGCAGTGGAGGTCGAATTTAACCGATGCAGTCGTACTTGAACTAGATAAGAGTCGATAACTAGCTTATACTAGAGTTTGCAGTGGAGGTCAAACTTAACCGATGCAGACGTACAAACAGAAGTATAAGTCATGACGGTACTTATAGACAAGCCGGAGGTCGGCCGGATTGATGCAGCCTTGGTTGTCGAAGAACTCATCAAAATCTACACTACTCCTACTCTTAAGGGTTGGCGTAAAGCCAAAAAATAACTTGTATTAATTGATTGGATGTCTTTTTTACGATAATCAGGGTCCAATATTTATATCTGGAACCTAAGCATGAATCCTACTTAAGTATGACTCATTACAATCTTTGGTATAAAAGAAAATATTCCCAACTTAAGATAACTTGGATCCTAATTTTTTCCTTTTTGTAGAGTCCGATATGTATTTTCTGACATCAACCGTAGCTCATTGTCGTTATCTGCTGACGTTATTCGAAGAGAGCCGATTCCAGTGCCGTATCTGAATCAGCTGATATCGATCCTTATGCAATCGATTTCTTGATTTGACACAATCTTGGAAGCTTTGAGTTCCCGCGTTCTTCTTTCCAAATTTTGGTGTAAACACATACACCTAATTTTGGGATAAAAATAATTTTATTCCAAAATTACCGCATCTGTACCCCCGACAGGTCCATGGTCACGGGTAGAAAATCTTGATCTAGGGCCTACTATCTGTCACTGTCCTTGCCTGCTTATGAGCCCATGCTTCAAAGCTTTACGAGAACACCATTGTTTCACGGGCGCTTGGATCCAATTTTCCAGATCGACTATAAATGTCTATCTGACTCTGGCAAGAGCAACTCAACAACTCAGTTATGTTTCTCTTCTGCTTGCTTCCTCGAGTGCATTTGGCTCCACCAGACCCTCCATGGTCTAATTCCTTGCTACGAGGGTCTTGAGTGGTTAGAAGAATTCTTGTGCATAGGGTGATTGTGTCGCTTATTTCAGTGCCTTGTCGAGCAAGAAGATCAACCACTGCGGTTAGAAGAACTCTTGTGACATCACCTAAGTTTTTTCACCATGATCGTAGAGCTGATCTAGTGTTTGTAAGGGCTAAAATATGTGGACATATTTTCCTTGTTTGCCTTGTCAAATGCTCATCGGGGAAACCACAGACTTCTTTTCCACGGTTTCCCAGCCACCGAGAAATGGGCGTCTTTTAGCAGGCGGCTTTTTCCTCATTGTTTCCCAATCACCAAGAAACTGGTTGGATATATGGGTATCTTTAAAGCAGGCGACCTTTTCTCTTCCCTAATGCACTTATATCAGTGGGCCGATATGGCTCGGTCCATAATGACTTTTGGCCTTGTGGGGATCCGGACTCCCTTTAATACAAAGAAGTCTTAGTGGTTTGATCGTCAGTTAATGTAAACCTTTGGTATCTTGTAATTATGGGAAGCAATAAGTCCGAATGTGTTGTTTCTTCGTGATCTGTCCCCTGAATTTCTGGAGTGTCGATCCATTTCCATAACTGACTTTAATTCCATAACCCCGACGAAGCCTATTTTCTCACCTCCCGGGCTATATATACGGACCATGGATGTGGATCGAAAAACAACCTTCTTCATCCCAAACCTTTCGTGTTCTTTGGTGCGATTTTGCTTTCTCATAGGCTCGAAGACATGGAGAACGGCAAGAGGTCTACTGAAGAGGCCTTTGACGGGTCTATATCACCATGCCAGTGTCTTCGTCATCAGGAGGATGTAACTCAGGACGCTCCCATCGTCTCAGAACATAGGGCCGACTCCACTCAACTTCCGAGGTCGTCTTCATCAATGATTCGTCGCCCGCTCCCCTGCTACCCGAGGAAGTAGATCGACAATGACGATCTGATCGCATCCATTGATCAGGCTAGCTAGAAGCTCACCGACTGCCACTCCTTCATGGAATCAGCTCTGACCACCTTGGTTCAGCGCCGATCACCCTCTGAGGCTGACCAGGTGGAGGAGAGGTTAGCCAAGGCTGAGTCTAGAATCATGGATAAGATGCCTACCATAATTTTCTATCTCTTAGTTTTTTGTCTTCAAGATCTTGATTATCCCTTCCTTGAATCTTTCTAGATCTATTGGCCCAGCTGGAAAGCCTTTGATCAGCCGCAGAGTACGCGGCAGGATTCATCAACGCTAGGGGTGCCGTGTGGTTCGCTTGTACGACGTCCCAAACCGCGTTAGAGAGGTTGCTCTCCACGTATTTGTCATGGTGTTGCCATGGCATTGGCTGCTACGCAAGCTCGCTCTAGCCACGAGCTTCGACTTCTTTCCCATGGTTTCCCAGCCATCGAACGCCCTAAGGATCATGAGCGCCTGGTCAAGGATTTCTCCGACGTCGCCAACTCCATAGCCCTTGCTTCCTAGGCCGAAGACATAGTAAATAAAGTATTTCCCAGCCTTTAGCTTGTAATAGGAGAAGCTAACAAATAACTTCTTCGTTTTAAGTGTTTTTTTGTACTCATATTCCATGTACCAATCTATGTTTGTTCTTACTCTATAGGTGATACATATCGTACCGGCTTTTACCCCTTTAGGTTTATTTTTGAATTAGAGGTGATACCCTTCTGGTATCGGCTTTTAGAGCCGATGACTGAACAAATCGGTTATCAAGTTTAATCCAAACGCTACGATAATATTTCTTTAGATATTTTCCATTGATTGCTCTGTCAAACTCTTCTCCTCCTCCCAGTATTTCCAAAATATAAGCGTTGCCAGGTGCACAACGTTTAATCTGATAAGGTCCTTCCTAATTAGGTGACCATTTCCCAAACTTGCTGTCCTTCAAAAAATTATTTGCTCTTGACCTTTTTATTGTAATACTTTACAATCCTTAGTTTATTGGCTTCGATATTTTCAAGAGCACGTAGCCGATGACAACTCAAGTCCTCTAAGTCGTCTATCATAAGATTCTTATAGACTTTGGCTGACAAATCATTTTGCAATGTGACACGTCTCGATCCAGTTTGAATCTCTCAAGGAAGGACTGCATTATGACCATACACAAGTTCATAAGGTGACGTTTTAATCGATCCATGATAGGCCATTTTTATATGCCCATAGTGCCTTATTAAGCATTGAATGCGACTTCCTTGGCTGCTCTTCAATCTTTTTCTTGACCAGCTTAATCATAATTTGGTTGGACGCCCCTGCTTAGCCATTAGATTGAGCATAGTAAGGAGAAGAATTTAACAACTTAACTCTCATATTGGCAGCAAAATCTCTAAACTCTTCTGATATGAACATTGTCCTTAATCGGTAGTGATAGTTTGAGGAATTCCAAAACGATACACAATATGTTCCTTGACAAAATCAACCATGTTCTTTAAGGTTACCATCTTCAAGGGAATTGCCTCAACCTACTTAGTGAAGTAATCTATTGCTACTAATATGAACTTATGTCCTCTATTTGAAGGCAGAAAAATCTGGCCAATTAAATCAATTTCCCAACCTCGAAACGATCATGGTTTGATTATTGGATTCATAGCTGATGCGGGTGATTTCTGAATATTACCAAACGTTGATAATTTTGACATCCCTTATAATATTTAAAACAATCTTCTACTATTATTGGCCAGAAATATTCAGTCCTACGAATAATCCATTTCTTCTTATAAGCTGATTGATGAGCTCCACGTATCCCTTCATGTATTTTACCCATCAACACCTTAGCTCTTTCATATTTAAGCATTTAAGCAACACCCCATCAACTGTTTTATAATATAGCTGACCATCTAGCAAAACATACTTAGTCAATTTATACCTTAGTTTCCTGGTAATCTTCTGTGATGGATTCTTAAGGTAATCGGCTCTTTCAACTCTCCAATCATTATTCGAGATTTCACTACTTAAGACCTCTTGAAACACTCGATAACCTAACACAATTTGAGCTAAGCAATTAGCCTCTTGATTCTGTGCTCTCGGAATATGTTGAAGAGAAACATGGGGAAACTCCTTGAGTAACCTTTGGCACTCATCATGGTACCTCTTCAGAGTATCTTCTTTACATTCATATAGGCCGATCAACTGATTAATAACTAACTGTAAATCTCCAAATATTTCAATTGCCTCGGCCTTTACTTTATGAAAAAGTTAAAGCCCCCTAAGAACAGCTTCATATTCTGCTTGGTTGTTGGTAATCAATGGCTCAATTGAAAAAGCAAACTTAAAACTTGCCTCCTGAGGTGAAATAATAACAATTCCAATGCCACCACCTTTCTTGCATGATGACCCATCAAAGAACAATGCCTAAGGTACCGGTTCTACATAGCCAATACTTGGCTTATGATGCTGGGTGACAAAATCAGCTATTACTTGCCATTTGACTGTTTTAGCTGATTCGTACCTCAAGTCAAATTCCAACAACGCAAGAATCCACTTCCCCATTCTTCCATTTAATATTGGCATTGATAGCATGTGCTTGATCACATCAGCCTTGGAAACAACTGTACACTCAGCCAATAACAAGTAATGTCGCAACTTAGTGCAAGAGAAATATAAACATAAGCATAACTTTTCGATGAGAGAATATCTTGTTTCTGGATCTAAAAGCCTTCTACTTAGATAGAAAACAACTCGTTCCTTCCCTTCAAACTCTTACATCAAGGCTGATTTAATCATTTGGTCATCGGCCGATACGTACAACTTAAAAGGCTTACCTTGCTGAGAAGGGACTAGCACAGGTGGATATTTCATGTATTCTTTTATCTCCTCAAACACATTTTGTTGCACGTCACACCACTTAAATTCTTGATCATTTTTTAACTTCAATAAGGGAGAAAACGACAGAACTTTTTCTGACAAATTTAAAATAAACCTCATGATAAAATTAATCTTATCAAGTAAAGATTGTAACTCTATTTTAGTAGTTAGGGGCACTGCCTCATCAATTGATTTTATACTTTTTTGACCAATTTTGATTCCTCTCTTGTGGACCATAAAACCTAAAAATTGTCCAGCTGATACTCCAAAGGCACACTTTTTGGGATTCATCTTTAGACCATGTTTTTCGTACACTCCAGAGTCTCCCGTAAATCAGCTAGATGTTCCTTGTATCCCTTAGATTTCACCATCACATCATCAATGTAGATTTCAATAATCCTGCCAATCAACTTATAAAAAAATATAATTCATTGTCCTCTGATAAGTTGCACCGGCATTCTTTAAACCAAAGGTCATCATAACCCATTCAAATAAACTGATTGCGTCAGGGCATCTAAAAGTTGTTTTTGCTATGTCTTCCTCAGCTATAAAAATTTGATTATATCCTGTATTGCCGTCCATAAAACTAATAATCTTATACCCGACTGCTACATCTACCAACATATCGGCTATCGGCATTGGATAACCATCCATGGGTGTAGCCTTGTTCAGATCTCTGAAGTCGATGCAAACTCTCAACTTCCTATTTTTCTTATACACAAGAACAACATTCGATATCTATTCTGTATATCAGCACGGTCGGATAAATTTTGCTTCCAGTAATATTTCAGTCTCCTTTTTTATATCATCAAGAGCATTTGAGTTGAATCTCCTCGAAGCTTGTTTAAATGGCCGATATCCAGGTTTGATCGGCAACTGATGTTCAATAATCGATCGGTCTAGACCAAACATCTCATAGTATTCCCAAGCAAAACAATCTTTAAATTCCTTTAATAAATCCACTAACTCTTGTTTATACTCAGGATCCAACTTGGCACTTATATACGTCGGCCTAGGCCTATCTCCAGAACCAATATCCATCTCTTCTAATTCATCGGCCGACATAAAGTCATGTCCTAGTTTACCATCTGTACCATCTATTAGATTATTCATTAAAACAAATTCTCAAAGCCGACTGCTCGAATCGGTCGTTGGCTTTCATCGTTGACTCTAATGAAGCCTTCTTTCTATAGCTTGCCAAAAAAACACTCAAAGTCTTCTAGCTCCCAATATACTGGATCGGCTGTTGCGATACTCACATATTCATCAGCGCGAACCAGCTCAACATCATCTCCATGTCACTGAATCAAACATTGATGCATGGTTGATGGTACACAATAATTTGCATGAATCCAGTCACGACCAAGGAGTAAACTGTACGACCCTTTTCCATCAATGACGAAGAATGTGGTGAGCAAAGTTTTACTTCCGATTGTCAATTCGACATTCATTGCCTCTGGTCTTAGATACATTACCCCTAAAATCTTTAAGTATCATGTCGGTATCAATCAAATCTCTTGGTCCCTTGCCAAGCTTACAAAAAGTAGTATAAGACATAAAATTGACAGAAGCGCCTTCATCCACTAACATTTTGCTCATCGCCTTCCCGTCGACAAAACATTTTACATATAAAGCCTTTAAGTGCCGGCTTGACTGGCTTATCGAATATAGCCTGTTGTATCACTGCCAACTTGGTAACTATCTCCTCATACTCTAATTCATCAAAATTTGAATAAACTTCTTGGTCTGCTGGAGCTCTAAATTCTGACGACAATAGAAAAGCCATTTGAATATTAGCCGATGATTGCCCCTTATCGGCTATTTTTTAGCACGCCACACTTGAGGTTTACCAGACGTCTAAACCTATTCTAACTCTCTGTTCCTTAGACGTTGCATCCTTCTTTTCTGGTTTCTTGCCAAACCTCCTTGACACCATTGCCCTTCCTGCCAAACGTATTCTTTCTCATTACTTTCTTTTCATAATTAGCTCAATTTTGATTAACAACTCGCTTCCTAAGCCGATCATGAACACTTCTATTTTTTAAGCGTCGGTCCATATTATTATGATGATACTCATCTCGAGCATGGATAGACCAACGGTTGGTTTGAGATTGTCTAAACTCCCAATATTACTCGCTGCACTCCGGACAGTTATTTCTAGTAGGTAATTTTAAACCTTTATTCCAACAATGTCTGAAGAAAGAACAATTTCAATATGATTTAGCTTGCTTTCTTTCATACCTCTCTTTTCCTTGTTGACGCTGGTATTCTTGTTCTTCTAACCAACGCTGATAATCCTTTTCCTTCTATCGCTGCTATTTATTCAGCAAAATTCAAGATGTAACACGCGATCTTGTTTCCCCATCCCTCGACATTTCTCTCTGCTCATATCGGCTCTTTTGTTGGTCACGATGTCTTCTAATCTCTCTATATTCATCAACCGATATTTGCATCTCGGGATCGACTGTTCTAGTTTCTCTTGATCTAGTTGATGTTAGGACTTTAGTCTTCCCTTTGAACAACCTAGCATCAACCATATTCTGATATCTTAGGAAAGAATTATCATCAACTTTCATCTTTCGAGGTGTATCAAATTTGAGTCTTCCTCGCTGAATAGTCCTCTATATATGTTGTCAGAAAACTCTGCACTCATTAGTAGAATAAGAAGTGGCGTTGTGAAATTTGTAGAACTTCTTATTCTTCAACTGATCAGGGGGCAACATAACATGATTGTCGAGCAACTTGATCTATCCCTTCTCAAGTAAAAAATCGAATAGCTTGTCCGATTTTGTGACATCAAAATCATAGCTCTCTTCAACTCGTCTTCCCCAAGGATTTGGCACCATTATTGTTTTCTTACCCCAATTCCATTCAGCCGTGGCAACCTCTTCTTCTTCATCGTCTTCATAGCCGTCATCAACCGAATATGGATTATATGTTTCGACAATTGTGGCACTCTTCTAGAATCAGGTATCTCTATGCATATTCTGGAATTGGCTATTGAGTGCCACCACTCGTTGAGCCAACTGACCTAAATTGTCAAACTCTTGCCCAAGCATCTTCTCTCTCCATGTTGGCAACATTCCTTGAACGACCAAAGCAGCTAGCTGATCATTGATCAAGTTCAATGAGAAACACAAATTTCTGGTCTCTCAGAACCTCTGAAAAAATTTGGTGCCCGCTTCATTAGTTCTCTGCCTTATAGTCGTCAAATCGGTAATTTTTTTTCTCCTGTCCCAGTGTAAAAATATGTATGAAACTTATTCTCTAGGTCGGCCTAATTGTCAATGGAGTTAACTGGCAGCGATGAAAACCAAGTGAAGGCTGGTCTTGACAGGGACAAGGAGAAGAAACGAACTTGATGGGCCTCTTCAATAGATGCTTCACCCAACTATATAAGATACCGTCTGACATGTTCTATTGTGCTTGTGCTATTTTGACCAGTGAACTTAGCAAACTCTGGAAGCTAGTATTTTGCAGGAAGAGCGACCAAATCATACCACTCTGGATATGGGCGTTTGTACGAGAAGGTCTATCCTTTTGGCTTCAAACCGAACTAACTCTTCATCATCTCGGTCACTCTAAGCAACAACTCATCAACATTTGAATTTGGATTTCTCTACAATTGCTGATCCATCGGTGGATTAATTTTGGGTACCTTGATACCCCGTATTTGGAATTATGTGAAGAGTGTTGTAATCTGTGCCATAATGATATCCTTATAGAATCTCTATCTGTTGGGTCCTTTGCTGGTTTACTGCTTGAAGTCTCTGGTTGTTAGGATCTATATCTCTATGAATCCTTTGAACTGATGGCACTATTTTTTGAGCCGATGACGGTATTTGGTCTGATGTACCAAAATTAACCATCTGGTTTTGTCCTTGCCTCATCGGCTGTTGCACATGCTGCACTGATGATCCAGGATTATACTGCATCTGATTAGCAGTAGCACCCTGAACTTGCTCAGATGAACTCTGAATTGCCTGGACATCATCATTACCAACTGGTGTTGCTTCTTGATGGATAGTACTGGCTTGAATAGTCCCCTGAGTCAACGGATGTGGAATATTGTAGTAAACCGGTCCAACCTGATCAATCGGATATCCATGAAACACCTCTTTCATGGTGTTGTGGAATATGTTCAAGAAAACTATATTATGGTTCAATATGGCATCATAAACAGATTTGTTTACAGCTTTCACGAAGAAACGCCTATCTTTAGTTTTGTCTGTATCTGACTGCCCATGCAACAGAACTCTTGGTAGTAGATATTTCTGAATAACTTTATTGTCATATGTTTTGATGTAGGACAACAAACACTTGTTCTAAAATTCTTTTATAGCTTTGCTGATGACATCTTTTTCCTTATCAGGTAGGTCTTCATAAGACACCATAAGAATGTCATTGTTGTTGTAAGTCGCCATGACGATTATGGTGTCCCACTAGGCGTGCCAGAACGTGTGTCGACGCAAAAACATGTTGATGTGCCGAGCACACAGCAAGCCGGAAGGATCTGCTTGATGGAGCAAGGCTGGAGATCCACTTGGTTTTAACACAAGGCTAACCGATCCTGCGAATTCCTCCCGAGGCGTGCCAGTCAATTTGATCTGCAATTGACAAAGAGAGAAAGTTTATTAGTAATTTAAGATGGAACATGCCGGTCTTCGCCCAAATAGTTCCAAGTGTGCCGTTTCGGGAGCAGCCAAACGAGAAAAATCAACTAAACGGCCGATACGCGAAGAAATCGGCTGTTTACGGACTGTAAAGCTCGTGGGTCATGATTGATTTTTTTGTTAACAAGTACAATATCGGCAGATGTAAGTAAAATCATCAGCTAGGTGGGTATTACTAGTGTAAAGCATTAAGCCGATGAATCTAACGAGAAAGGATATAATACACGAACAAATCGACTGTCTAGTACGAATGAATCTACAAATGTTCTGAATCTAATCTATTACCATCAACAGTGAGGTTCGACCAGATCGATGGCAGCTATGATGATAATAACATATCAAAACCTAAAAATCTGTAAAACCATCTATACATTGACAGGCTTTCCGAAAGACATGCTATATGTGCGAAAGCTCAAGCGGACCGGCTGAAATAGCCGATTCAGGTGGAAAAAGGACTACAACATGTGAACAATGGACTATTTAACATGGACAAACCTATGAACTCATCAGACTTAACCTGCTATCTCTAACAGTGGGGTTCGACCGGATCGATGGCAGCCGTGATAAAGACAACAAATCAAACCTTTAAAGAAAAGAGATCTATTCACATTTAACAGAATTATGGAGACACACTGTAGGCGTTAAAGCATAGGTGATCGGCTATTTACCCGATGCAGGCATAGCAAACAACCAAGGTCACGCTTGGTCAAAAGTAAGTCTACCAACTAGCATCCTTCGATCTAAAGTGCCATCAATGGGGATCGATCGGATCGTTACAGCCATAATAACGAACTATAGACCAGATTTAATTAGCCAACAAACCTTCTCAAGATCATACATGCCTTAACCGCGTACTATGCATGATCAAGATCAAGATAAAATAGCCGATGAAACATAACCCGTCGCTTAACGTAAGAAACATCATATTGTAACAAAGCAAACGACGGACTAAAAGGATATGAGACGATCTAGATTGATCTCGACCAGGCAGGTTGATGTTGCTGAAAACTAATAACAATAAGAAACATCAGCAAGATCGATAACTTAATGAATTTACCCGAAGGAAACCACCCTTAGGTAGAGCCGATAACTTGACCTTAATCTAATTCGAGCAGTGGAGGTCGAACTTAACCGATGCAGCCATACTTGAACTAAATAAGAGTCGATAACTAACTTATACTAGAGTTTGCAGTGGAGGTCGAACTTGACCGATGCAGCCGTACAAACAGAAGTATAAGCTATGACGGTACTTACAGACAAGCCGGAGGTCGGTCAGACCGATGCAGCCCTGCTTGTTGAAGAACTCGTCGAAATCTACACTACTTCTACTCCTAAGTGTTGGCGTAAAAGCCAAAAAAAGTAAATTATATTGATTGTTTGGATGTCTTTTTTATGATAGCCGGGGTCCAATATTTATACCCGAAACCTAAGCATGAATACTACTTAAGTAGGACTCATTACAATCTTTGGTATAAAAGAAAACATTCCTAACTTAAAATAACTTGGACTCTAATCTTTTTGTTTTTTAGAGTCCGACATATATTTCCCGACGTCAACCGTAGTTCATTGTCGTTATCTGCTGACGTCATTCGAAGAGAGCCGATTACAGTGTCGCATCTGAATCAGCTGATATCGATCCTTATGTAATCGATTCCTTGATTTGACACAATCTTAAAAGCTTCAAGTTCCCGCGTTCTTCTTTCCAAATTTTGACGTAAACACGAGTTTCATTGACATGCTCATATTACTATTAAATAATGTATCACGTGAGCTGTGTTTGATCGATCTCCTACGAAGCTGACTTGAAAGATGATTCAGAAAAGAAATCCTTCTCATATTCTGCTGCTTTTTAATTCATTTTTTCCTCAATATATAGTGGCATAGACATCCATGTTGGGCACA